>NW_028148663.1:0-99530 GCF_965153285.1 Podarcis tiliguerta | reverse complement strand
TTTATCACCAGACAAGAAATCAGCCCTCGACAACTTAACCGGCAGAAATTTTTTTTTTGAAAAAATCCCTAAGCCCCGGGGTCACAATTTCAGAAAAAATCTGACTTTCGGGAATTCACTCAAAAATGGTGCCCAACGGTTGCAAATGCTCCCCTGAAAGGTTTGGCCGTCGAAACCGAAGGCTTTTTATCACAGGACAAGAAATCAGCCCTCGACAACTTAACCGGCAGAATTATTTTTTTTTGAAAAAATCCCTAAGCCCCGGGGTCACAATTTCATAAAAAATCTGATTTTCGGGAATTCACTCAAAAATGGTGCCCAACGGTTGCCAATGCTCCCCTGAAAGGTTTGGCCGTCGAAACAGAAGGCTTTTTATCACAGGACAAGAAATCAGCCCTCGACAACTTAACCGGCAGAATTTTTTTTTTTGAAAAAATCCCTAAGCCCCGGGGTCACAATTTCAGAAAAAATCTGACTTTCGGGAATTCACTCTAAAATGGTGCCCAACGGTTGCAAATGCTCCCCTGAAAGGTTTGGCGGTCGAAACAGAAGGCTTTTTATCACAGGACAAGAAATCAGAGCTCGAGAACTTAACCGGCAGAAAAATATTTTTTTGAAAAAATCCCTAAGCCCCGGGGTCACAATTTTAGAAAAAATCTGACTTTCGGGAATTCACTCAAAAATGGTGCCCAACGGTTGCAAATGCTCCCCTGAAAGATTTGGCGGTCGAAACAGAAGGCTTTTTATCACAGGACAAGAAATCAGAGCTCGAGAACTTAACCGGCAGAAAAATATTTTTTTGAAAAAATCCCTAAGCCCCGGGGTCACAATTTCATAAAAAAATCTGACTTTGGGGAATTCACTCAAAAATGGTGCCCAACGGTTGCAAATGCTCCCCTGAAACGTTTGGCCGTCGAAACAGAAGGCTTTTTATCACAGGACAAGAAATCAGCCCTCGACAACTTAACCGGTAGAAATTTTTTTTTTAAAAAAATCCCTAAGCCCCTAGGTCACAATTTCAGAAAAAATCTGACTTTCGGGAATTCACTCTAAAATGGTGCCCAACGGTTGCAAATGCTCCCCTGAAAGGTTTGGCCGTCGAAACAGAAGGCTTTTTATCACAGGAGAAGAAATCAGCCCTCGACAACTTAACCGGCAGAAATTTTTTTTTTGAAAAACTCCCTAAGCCCCGGGGTCACAATTTGAGAAAAAATCTGACTTTCGGGAATTCACTCAAAAATGGTGCCCAACGGTTGCAGATGCTCCCCTGAAAGGTTTGGCGGTCGAAACAGAAGGCTTTTTATCACAGGACAAGAAATCAGCCCTCGACAACTTAACCAGTAGAAATTTTTCTTTTTGAAAAAATCCCTAAGCCCCGGGGTCACAATTTCATAAAAAATCTGACTTTCGGGAATTCACTCAAAAATGGTGCGAAACGGTTGCAAATGCTCCCCTGAAAGGTTTGGCCGTCGAAACAGAAGGCTTTTTATCTCAGGACAAGAAATCAGCCCTCGATTACTTAACCGGCAGAAATTTTTTTTTGAAAAAATCCCTTAGCCCCAGGGTCACAATTTCAGAAAAAATCTGACTTTGGGGAATTCACTCAAAAATGGTGTCCAACGGTTGCAAATGCTCCCCTGAAAGGTTTGGCCATCGAAACAGAAGGCTTTTTATCACAAGACAAGAAATCAGCCCTCGACAACTTAACCGGCAGAAATTTTTTTTTTGAAAAAATCCCTAAGCCCCGGGGTCACAATTTCAGAAAAAATCTGACTTTCGGGAATTTACTCAAAAATGGTGCCCAACGGTTGCAAATGCTCCCCTGAAAGGTTTGGCCGTCGAAACAGAAGGCTTTTTATCACAGGACAAGAAATCAGCCCTCGACAACTTAACCGGCAGAATTTTTTTTTTTGAAAAAATCCCTAAGCCCCGGGGTCACAATTTGAGAAAAAATCTGACTTTCGGGAATTCACTCAAAAATGGTGCCCAACGGTTGCAAATGCTCCCCTGAAAGGTTTGGCCGTCGAAACAGAAGGCTTTTTATCACAGGACAAGAAATCAGCCCTCGACAACTTAACCGGCAGAAATTTTTTTTTTGAAAAAATCCCTAAGCCCCGGGGTCACAATTTCAGAAAAAATCTGACTTTCGGGAATTTACTCAAAAATGGTGCCCAACGGTTGCAAATGCTCCCCTGAAAGGTTTGGCCGTCGAAACAGAAGGCTTTTTATCACCAGACAAGAAATCAGCCCTCGACAACTTAACCGGCAGAAATTTTTTTTTTGAAAAAATCCCTAAGCCCCGGGGTCACAATTTCAGAAAAAATCTGACTTTCGGGAATTCACTCAAAAATGGTGCCCAACGGTTGCAAATGCTCCCCTGAAAGGTTTGGCCGTCGAAACAGAAGGCTTTTTATCACAGGACAAGAAATCAGCCCTCGACAACTTAACCGGCAGAATTATTTTTTTTTGAAAAAATCCCTAAGCCCCGGGGTCACAATTTCATAAAAAATCTGATTTTCGGGAATTCACTCAAAAATGGTGCCCAACGGTTGCCAATGCTCCCCTGAAAGGTTTGGCCGTCGAAACAGAAGGCTTTTTATCACAGGACAAGAAATCAGCCCTCGACAACTTAACCGGCAGAATTTTTTTGTTTTGAAAAAATCCCTAAGCCCTGGGGTCACAATTTCAGAAAAAATCTGACTTTCGGGAATTCACTCTAAAATGGTGCCCAACGGTTGCAAATGCTCCCCTGAAAGGTTTGGCGGTCGAAACAGAAGGCTTTTTATCACAGGACAAGAAATCAGAGCTCGAGAACTTAACCGGCAGAAAAATATTTTTTTGAAAAAATCCCTAAGCCCCGGGGTCACAATTTTAGAAAAAATCTGACTTTCGGGAATTCACTCAAAAATGGTGCCCAACGGTTGCAAATGCTCCCCTGAAAGGTTTGGCCGTCGAAACAGAAGGCTTTTTATCACAGGACAAGAAATCAGCCCTCGACAACTTAACCGGCAGAATTATTTTTTTTTGAAAAAATCCCTAAGCCCCGGGGTCACAATTTCATAAAAAATCTGATTTTCGGGAATTCACTCAAAAATGGTGCCCAACGGTTGCCAATGCTCCCCTGAAAGGTTTGGCCGTCGAAACAGAAGGCTTTTTATCACAGGACAAGAAATCAGCCCTCGACAACTTAACCGGCAGAATTTTTTTTTTGAAAAAATCCCTAAGCCCCGGGGTCACAATTTCAGAAAAAATCTGACTTTCGGGAATTCACTCTAAAATGGTGCCCAACGGTTGCAAATGCTCCCCTGAAAGGTTTGGCGGTCGAAACAGAAGGCTTTTTATCACAGGACAAGAAATCAGAGCTCGAGAACTTAACCGGCAGAAAAATATTTTTTTGAAAAAATCCCTAAGCCCCGGGGTCACAATTTTAGAAAAAATCTGACTTTCGGGAATTCACTCAAAAATGGTGCCCAACGGTTGCAAATGCTCCCCTGAAAGATTTGGCGGTCGAAACAGAAGGCTTTTTATCACAGGACAAGAAATCAGAGCTCGAGAACTTAACCGGCAGAAAAATATTTTTTTGAAAAAATCCCTAAGCCCCGGGGTCACAATTTCATAAAAAAATCTGACTTTGGGGAATTCACTCAAAAATGGTGCCCAACGGTTGCAAATGCTCCCCTGAAACGTTTGGCCGTCGAAACAGAAGGCTTTTTATCACAGGACAAGAAATCAGCCCTCGACAACTTAACCGGTAGAAATTTTTTTTTAAAAAAAATCCCTAAGCCCCTAGGTCACAATTTCAGAAAAAATCTGACTTTCGGGAATTCACTCAAAAATGGTGCCCAACGGTTGCAAATGCTCCCCTGAAAGGTTTGGCCGTCGAAACAGAAGGCTTTTTATCACAGGAGAAGAAATCAGCCCTCGACAACCTAACCGGCAGAAATTTTTTTTTTGAAAAACTCCCTAAGCCCCGGGGTCACAATTTGAGAAAAAATCTGACTTTCGGGAATTCACTCAAAAATGGTGCCCAACGGTTGCAGATGCTCCCCTGAAAGGTTTGGCGGTCGAAACAGAAGGCTTTTTATCACAGGACAAGAAATCAGCCCTCGACAACTTAACCAGTAGAAATTTTTCTTTTTGAAAAAATCCCTAAGCCCCGGGGTCACAATTTCATAAAATATCTGACTTTCGGGAATTCACTCAAAAATGGTGCGAAACGGTTGCAAATGCTCCCCTGAAAGGTTTGGCCGTCGAAACAGAAGGCTTTTTATCTCAGGACAAGAAATCAGCCCTCGATTACTTAACCGGCAGAAATTTTTTTTTGAAAAAATCCCTTAGCCCCAGGGTCACAATTTCAGAAAAAATCTGACTTTGGGGAATTCACTCAAAAATGGTGCCCAACGGTTGCAAATGCTCCCCTGAAAGGTTTGGCCGTCGAAACAGAAGGCTTTTTATCACAAGACAAGAAATCAGCCCTCGACAACTTAACCGGCAGAAATTTTTTTTTTGAAAAAATCCCTAAGCCCCGGGGTCACAATTTCAGAAAAAATCTGACTTTCGGGAATTCACTCAAAAATGATGCCCAACGGTTGCAAATGCTCCCCTGAAAGGTTTGGCCGTCGAAACCGAAGGCTTTTTATCACAGGACAAGAAATCAGCCCTCGACAACTTAACCGGCAGAATTATTTTTTTTTGAAAAAATCCCTAAGCCCCGGGGTCACAATTTCATAAAAAATCTGATTTTCGGGAATTCACTCAAAAATGGTGCCCAACGGTTGCCAATGCTCCCCTGAAAGGTTTGGCCGTCGAAACAGAAGGCTTTTTATCACAGGACAAGAAATCAGCCCTCGACAACTTAACCGGCAGAATTTTTTTTTTTGAAAAAATCCCTAAGCCCCGGGGTCACAATTTGAGAAAAAATCTAACTTTCGGGAATTCACTCAAAAATGGTGCCCAACGGTTGCAAATGCTCCCCTGAAAGGTTTGGCCGTCGAAACAGAAGGCTTTTTATCACAGGACAAGAAATCAGCCCTCGACAACTTAACCGGCAGAAATTTTTTTTTTGAAAAAATCCCTAAGCCCCGGGGTCACAATTTCAGAAAAAATCTGACTTTCGGGAATTTACTCAAAAATGGTGCCCAACGGTTGCAAATGCTCCCCTGAAAGGTTTGGCCGTCGAAAGAGAAGGCTTTTTATCACCAGACAAGAAATCAGCCCTCGACAACTTAACCGGCAGAAATTTTTTTTTTGAAAAAATCCCTAAGCCCCGGGGTCACAATTTCAGAAAAAATCTGACTTTCGGGAATTCACTCAAAAATGGTGCCCAACGGTTGCAAATGCTCCCCTGAAAGGTTTGGCCGTCGAAACCGAAGGCTTTTTATCACAGGACAAGAAATCAGCCCTCGACAACTTAACCGGCAGAATTATTTTTTTTTGAAAAAATCCCTAAGCCCCGGGGTCACAATTTCATAAAAAATCTGATTTTCGGGAATTCACTCAAAAATGGTGCCCAACGGTTGCCAATGCTCCCCTGAAAGGTTTGGCCGTCGAAACAGAAGGCTTTTTATCACAGGACAAGAAATCAGCCCTCGACAACTTAACCGGCAGAATTTTTTTTGTTTGAAAAAATCCCTAAGCCCCGGGGTCACAATTTCAGAAAAAATCTGACTTTCGGGAATTCACTCTAAAATGGTGCCCAACGGTTGCAAATGCTCCCCTGAAAGGTTTGGCGGTCGAAACAGAAGGCTTTTTATCACAGGACAAGAAATCAGAGCTCGAGAACTTAACCGGCAGAAAAATATTTTTTTGAAAAAATCCCTAAGCCCCGGGGTCACAATTTTAGAAAAAATCTGACTTTCGGGAATTCACTCAAAAATGGTGCCCAACGGTTGCAAATGCTCCCCTGAAAGGTTTGGCCGTCGAAACAGAAGGCTTTTTATCACAGGACAAGAAATCAGCCCTCGACAACTTAACCGGCAGAATTATTTTTTTTTGAAAAAATCCCTAAGCCCCGGGGTCACAATTTCATAAAAAATCTGATTTTCGGGAATTCACTCAAAAATGGTGCCCAACGGTTGCCAATGCTCCCCTGAAAGGTTTGGCCGTCGAAACAGAAGGCTTTTTATCACAGGACAAGAAATCAGCCCTCGACAACTTAACCGGCAGAATTTTTTTTTTGAAAAAATCCCTAAGCCCCGGGGTCACAATTTCAGAAAAAATCTGACTTTCGGGAATTCACTCTAAAATGGTGCCCAACGGTTGCAAATGCTCCCCTGAAAGGTTTGGCGGTCGAAACAGAAGGCTTTTTATCACAGGACAAGAAATCAGAGCTCGAGAACTTAACCGGCAGAAAAATATTTTTTTGAAAAAATCCCTAAGCCCCGGGGTCACAATTTTAGAAAAAATCTGACTTTCGGGAATTCACTCAAAAATGGTGCCCAACGGTTGCAAATGCTCCCCTGAAAGGTTTGGCCGTCGAAACAGAAGGCTTTTTATCACAGGACAAGAAATCAGCCCTCGACAACTTAACCGGCAGAAATTTTTTTTTTGAAAAAATCCCTAAGCCCCGGGGTCACAATTTCAGAAAAAATCTGACTTTCGGGAATTCACTCAAAAATGGTGCCCAACGGTTGCAAATGCTCCCCTGAAAGGTTTGGCCGTCGAAACAGAAGGCTTTTTATCACAAGACAAGAAATCAGCCCTCGACAACTTAACCGGCAGAATTTTTTTTTTGAAAAAATCCCTAAGCCCCGGGGTCACAATTTCAGAAAAAATCTGACTTTCAGGAATTCACTCAAAAATGGTGCCCAACGGTTGCAAATGCTCCCCTGAAAGGTTTGGCCGTCGAAACAGAAGGCTTTTTATCACAGGACAAGAAATCAGAGCTCGAGAACTTAACCGGCAGAAAAATATTTTTTTGAAAAAATCCCTAAGCCCCGGGGTCACAATTTTAGAAAAAATCTGACTTTCGGGAATTCACTCAAAAATGGTGCCCAACGGTTGCAAATGCTCCCCTGAAAGGTTTGGGCGTCGAAACAGAAGGCTTTTTATCAGAAGACAAGAAATCAGCCCTCGACAACTTAACCGGCAGAATTTTTTTTTTGAAAAAATCCCTAAGCCCCGGGGTCACAATTTCAGAAAAAATCTGACTTTCGGGAATTCACTCAAAAATGGTGCCCAACGGTTGCAAATGCTCCCCTGAAAGGTTTGGCCGTGGAAACAGAAGGCTTTTTATCACAGGACAAGAAATCAGCCCTCGACAACTTAACCGGCAGAAATTTTTTTTTTGAAAAAATCCCTAAGCCCCGGGGTCACAATTTCAGAAAAAATCTGACTTTCGGGAATTTACTCAAAAATGGTGCCCAACGGTTGCAAATGCTCCCCTGAAAGGTTTGGCCGTCGAAACAGAAGGCTTTTTATCACCAGACAAGAAATCAGCCCTCGACAACTTAACCGGCAGAAATTTTTTTTTTGAAAAAATCCCTAAGCCCCGGGGTCACAATTTCAGAAAAAATCTGACTTTCGGGAATTCACTCAAAAATGGTGCCCAACGGTTGCAAATGCTCCCCTGAAAGGTTTGGCCGTCGAAACCGAAGGCTTTTTATCACAGGACAAGAAATCAGCCCTCGACAACTTAACCGGCAGAATTATTTTTTTTTTGAAAAAATCCCTAAGCCCCGGGGTCACAATTTCATAAAAAATCTGATTTTCGGGAATTCACTCAAAAATGGTGCCCAACGGTTGCCAATGCTCCCCTGAAAGGTTTGGCCGTCGAAACAGAAGGCTTTTTATCACAGGACAAGAAATCAGCCCTCGACAACTTAACCGGCAGAATTTTTTTTTTGAAAAAATCCCTAAGCCCCGGGGTCACAATTTCAGAAAAAATCTGACTTTCGGGAATTCACTCTAAAATGGTGCCCAACGGTTGCAAATGCTCCCCTGAAAGGTTTGGCGGTCGAAACAGAAGGCTTTTTATCACAGGACAAGAAATCAGAGCTCGAGAACTTAACCGGCAGAAAAATATTTTTTTGAAAAAATCCCTAAGCCCCGGGGTCACAATTTTAGAAAAAATCTGACTTTCGGGAATTCACTCAAAAATGGTGCCCAACGGTTGCAAATGCTCCCCTGAAAGGTTTGGCCGTCGAAACAGAAGGCTTTTTATCACAGGACAAGAAATCAGCCCTCGACAACTTAACCGGCAGAATTTTTTTTTTTTGAAAAAATCCCTAAGCCCCGGGGTCACAATTTCAGAAAAAATCTGACTTTCGGGAATTCACTCAAAAATGGTGCCCAACGGTTGCAAATGCTCCCCTGAAAGGTTTGGCGGTCGAAACAGAAGGCTTTTTATCACAGGACAAGAAATCAGAGCTCGAGAACTTAACCGGCAGAAAAATATTTTTTTGAAAAAATCCCTAAGCCCCGGGGTCACAATTTTAGAAAAAATCTGACTTTCGGGAATTCACTCAAAAATGGTGCCCAACGGTTGCAAATGCTCCCCTGAAAGGTTTGGCCGTCGAAACAGAAGGCTTTTTATCACAAGACAAGAAATCAGCCCTCGACAACTTAACCGGCAGAAATTTTTTTTTTGAAAAAATCCCTTAGCCCCGGGGTCACAATTTCAGAAAAAATCTGACTTTCGGGAATTCACTCAAAAATGGTGCCCAACGGTTGCAAATGCTCCCCTGAAAGATTTGGCGGTCGAAACAGAAGGCTTTTTATCACAGGACAAGAAATCAGAGCTCGAGAACTTAACCGGCAGAAAAATATTTTTTTGAAAAAATCCCTCAGCCCCGGGGTCACAATTTCATAAAAAATCTGACTTTGGGGAATTCACTCAAAAATGGTGCCCAACGGTTGCAAATGCTCCCCTGAAACGTTTGGCCCTCGAAACAGAAGGCTTTTTATCACAGGACAAGAAATCAGCCCTCGACAACTTAACCGGTAGAAATTTTTTTTTTAAAAAAATCCCTAAGCCCCTAGGTCACAATTTCAGAAAAAATCTGACTTTCGGGAATTCACTCAAAAATGGTGCCCAACGGTTGCAATGGTGCCCAACGGTTGCAAATGCTCCCCTGAAAGGTTTGGCCGTCGAAACAGAAGGCTTCTTATCACAGGACAAGAAATCAGCCCTCGACAACTTAACCGGCAGAAATTTATTTTTTGAAAAAATCCCTAAGCCCCGGGGTCACAATTTCAGAAAAAATCTGACTTTCGGGAATTCACTCAAAAATGGTGCCCAACGGTTGCAAATGCTCCCCTGAAAGGTTTGGCCGTCGAAACAGAAGGCTTTTTATCACAGGACAAGAAATCAGCCCTCGACAACTTAACTGGCAGAATATTTTTTTTGAAAAAAACCCTAAGCCCCGGGGTCACAATTTCAGAAAAAAATCTGACTTTCGGGAATTCACTCAAAAATGGTGCCCAACGGTTGCAAATGCTCCCCTGAAAGGTTTGGCGGTCGAAACAGAAGGCTTTTTATCACAGGACAAGAAATCAGAGCTCGAGAACTTAACCGGCAGAAAAATATTTTTTTGAAAAAATCCCTAAGCCCCGGGGTCACAATTTCATAAAAAATCTGACTTTGGGGAATTCACTCAAAAATGGTGCCCAACGGTTGCAAATGCTCCCCTGAAAGGTTTGGAGGTCGAAACAGAAGGCTTTTTATCACAGGACAAGAAATCAGAGCTCGAGAACTTAACCGGCAGAAAAATATTTTTTTGAAAAATCCCTAAGCCCCGGGGTCACAATTTCATAAAAAACCTGACTTTGGGGAATTCACTCAAAAATGGTGCCCAACGGTTGCAAATGCTCCCCTGAAAGGTTTGGCGGTCGAAACAGAAGGCTTTTTATCACAGGACAAGAAATCAGAGCTCGAGAACTTAACCGGCAGAAAAATATTTTTTTGAAAAAATCCCTAAGCCCCGGGGTCACAATTTCATAAAAAATCTGACTTTGGGGAATTCACTCAAAAATGGTGCCCAACGGTTGCAAATGCTCCCCTGAAAGGTTTGGAGGTCGAAACAGAAGGCTTTTTATCACAGGACAAGAAATCAGAGCTCGAGAACTTAACCGGCAGAAAAATATTTTTTTGAAAAATCCCTAAGCCCCGGGGTCACAATTTCATAAAAAACCTGACTTTGGGGAATTCACTCAAAAATGGTGCCCAACGGTTGCAAATGCTCCCCTGAAAGGTTTGGCGGTCGAAACAGAAGGCTTTTTATCACAGGACAAGAAATCAGCCCTCGACAACTTAACCGGCAGAAATTTTTTTTTTGAAAAAATCCCTAAGCCCCGGGGTCACAATTTCAGAAAAAATCTGACTTTCGGGAATTCACTCAAAAATGGTGCCCAACGGTTGCAAATGCTCCCCTCAAAGGTTTGGCCGTCGAAACAGAAGGCTTTTTATCACAGGACAAGAAATCAGCCCTCGACAACTTAACCGGCAGAAATTTTTTTTTTGAAAAAATCCCTAAGCCCCGGGGTCACAATTTCAGAAAAAATCTGACTTTCGGGAATTCACTCAAAAATGGTGCCCAACGGTTGCAAATGCTCCCCTGAAAGGTTTGGCCGACGAAACAGAAGGCTTTTTATCACAGGACAAGAAATCAGAGCTCGATAACTTAACCGGCAGAAAAATATTTTTTTGAAAAAATCCCTAAGCACCAGGGTCACAATTTCAGAAAAAATCTGACTTTCGGGAATTCACTCAAAAATGGTGCCCAACGGTTGCAAATGCTCCCCTGAAAGGTTTGGCCGTCGAAACAGAAGGCTTTTTATCACAGGACAAGAAATCAGCCCTCAATAACTTAACCGGCAGAAATTTTTTTTTTGAAAAAATCCCTAAGCCCCGGGGTCACAATTTCAGAAAAAATCTGACTTTCGGGAATTCACTCAAAAATGGTGCCCAACGGTTGCAAATGCTCCCCTGAAAGGTTTGGCCGTCGAAACAGAAGGCTTTTTATCACAAGACAAGAAATCAGCCCTCGACAACTTAACCGGCAGAATTATTTTTTTTGAAAAAATCCCTAAGCCCCGGGGTCACAATTTCATAAAAAATCTGACTTTCGGGAATTCACTCAAAAATGGTGCCCAACGGTTGCCAATGCTCCCCTGAAAGGTTTGGCGGTCGAAACAGAAGGCTTTTTATCACAGGACAAGAAATCAGCCCTCGACAACTTAACTGGCAGAATTTTTTTTTTGAAAAAATCCCTAAGCCCCGGGGTCACAATTTCAGAAAAAATCTGACTTTCGGGAATTCACTCAAAAATGGTGCCCAACGGTTGCAAATGCTCCCCTGAAAGGTTTGGCCGTCGAAACAGAAGGCTTTTTATCACAGGACAAGAAATCAGCCCTCGACAACTTAACCGGCAGAAATTTTTTTTTTAAAAAAAATCCCTAAGCCCCGGAGTCACAATTTCAGAAAAAATCTGACTTTCGGGAATTCACTCAAAAATGGTGCCCAACGGTTGCCAATGCTCCCCTGAAAGGTTTGGCGGTCGAAACAGAAGGCTTTTTATCACAGGACAAGAAATCAGCCCTCGACAACTTAACTGGCAGAATTTTTTTTTTGAAAAAATCCCTAAGCCCCGGGGTCACAATTTCAGAAAAAATCTGACTTTCGGGAATTCACTCAAAAATGGTGCCCAACGGTTGCAAATGCTCCCCTGAAAGGTTTGGCCGTCGAAACAGAAGGCTTTTTATCACAGGACAAGAAATCAGCCCTCGACAACTTAACCGGCAGAAATTTTTTTTTTAAAAAAATCCCTAAGCCCCGGAGTCACAATTTCAGAAAAAATCTGACTTTCGGGAATTCACTCAAAAATGGTGCCCAACGGTTGCAAATGCTCCCCTGAAAGGTTTGGCGGTCGAAACAGAAGGCTTTTTATCACAGGACAAGAAATCAGAGCTCGAGAACTTAACCGGCAGAAAAATATTTTTTTGAAAAAATTTCTAAGCCCCGGGGTCACAATTTCAGAAAAAATCTGACTTCACGGGAATTCACTCAAAAATGGTGCCCAACGGTTGCAAATGCTCCCCTGAAAGGTTTGGCCGTCGAAACAGAAGGCTTCTTATCACAGGACAAGAAATCAGCCCTCGACAACTTAACCGGCAGAACTTTTTTTTTTGGAAAAAATCCCTAAGCCCCGGGGTCACAATTTCAGAAAAAATCTGACTTTCGGGAATTCACTCAAAAATGGTGCCCAACGGTTGCAAATGCTCCCCTCAAAGGTTTGGCCGTCGAAACAGAAGGCTTTTTATCACAGGACAAGAAATCAGCCCTCGACAACTTAACCGGCAGAATTTTTTTTTAAAAAAAAATCCCTAAGCCCCGGAGTCACAATTTCAGAAAAAATCTGACTTTCGGGAATTCACTCAAAAATGGTGCCCAACGGTTGCAAATGCTCCCCTGAAAGGTTTGGCGGTCGAAACAGAAGGCTTTTTATCACAGGACAAGAAATCAGAGCTCGAGAACTTAACCGGCAGAAAAATATTTTTTTGAAAAAATTTCTAAGCCCCGGGGTCACAATTTCAGAAAAAATCTGACTTCACGGGAATTCACTCAAAAATGGTGCCCAACGGTTGCAAATGCTCCCCTCAAAGGTTTGGCCGTCGAAACAGAAGGCTTTTTATCACAGGACAAGAAATCAGCCCTCGACAACTTAACCGGCAGAAATTTTTTTTTTGAAAAAATCCCTAAGCCCCGGGGTCACAATTTCAGAAAAAATCTGACTTTCGGGAATTCACTCAAAAATGGTGCCCAACGGTTGCAAATGCTCCCCTGAAAGGTTTGGAGGTCGAAACAGAAGGCTTTTTATCACAGGACAAGAAATCAGAGCTCGAGAACTTAACCGGCAGAAAAATATTTTTTTGAAAAAATCCCTAAGCACCGGGGTCACAATTTCAGAAAAAATCTGACTTTCGGGAATTCACTCAAAAATGGTGCCCAACGGTTGCAAATGCTCCCCTGAAAGGTTTGGCCGTCGAAACAGAAGGCTTTTTATCACAGGACAAGAAATCAGCCCTCGACAACTTAACTGGCAGAATATTTTTTTTGAAAAAAACCCTAAGCCCCGGGGTCACAATTTCAGAAAAAAATCTGACTTTCGGGAATTCACTCAAAAATGGTGCCCAACGGTTGCAAATGCTCCCCTGAAAGGTTTGGCGGTCGAAACAGAAGGCTTTTTATCACAGGACAAGAAATCAGAGCTCGAGAACTTAACCGGCAGAAAAATATTTTTTTGAAAAAATCCCTAAGCCCCGGGGTCACAATTTCATAAAAAATCTGACTTTCGGGAATTCACTCAAAAATGGTGCCCAACGGTTGCAAATGCTCCCCTGAAAGGTTTGGCGGTCGAAACAGAAGGCTTTTTATCACAGGACAAGAAATCAGCCCTCGACAACTTAACCGGCAGAAATTTTTTTTTTGAAAAAATCCCTAAGCCCCGGGGTCACAATTTCAGAAAAAATCTGACTTTCGGGAATTCACTCAAAAATGGTGCCCAACGGTTGCAAATGCTCCCCTGAAAGGTTTGGCGGTCGAAACAGAAGGCTTTTTATCACAGGACAAGAAATCAGAGCTCGAGAACTTAACCGGCAGAAAAATATTTTTTTGAAAAAATCCCTAAGCCCCGGGGTCACAATTTTAGAAAAAATCTGACTTTCGGGAATTCACTCAAAAATGGTGCCCAACGGTTGCAAATGCTCCCCTGAAAGGTTTGGCCGTCGAAACAGAAGGCTTTTTATCACAAGACAAGAAATCAGCCCTCGACAACTTAACCGGCAGAATTTTTTTTTTGAAAAAATCCCTAAGCCCCGGGGTCACAATTTCAGAAAAAATCTGACTTTCGGGAATTCACTCAAAAATGGTGCCCAACGGTTGCAAATGCTCCCCTGAAAGGTTTGGCGGTCGAAACAGAAGGCTTTTTATCACAGGACAAGAAATCAGCCCTCGACAACTAAACCGGCAGAAATTTTTTTTTGAAAAGATCCCTAAGCCCCGGGGTCACAATTTCAGAAAAAATCTGACTTTCGGGAATTCACTCAAAAATGGTGCCCAACGGTTGCCAATGCTCCCCTGAAAGGTTTGGCCGTCGAAACAGAAGGCTTTTTATCACAGGACAAGAAATCAGCCCTTGACAACTTAACTGGCAGAATATTTTTTTTGAAAAAAACCCTAAGCCCCGGGGTCACAATTTCAGAAAAAAATCTGACTTTCGGGAATTCACTCAAAAATGGTGCCCAACGGTTGCAAATGCTCCCCTGAAAGGTTTGGCGGTTGAAACAGAAGGCTTTTTATCACAGGACAAGAAATCAGAGCTCGAGAACTTAACCGGCAGAAAAATATTTTTTTGAAAAAATCCCTAAGCCCCGGGGTCACAATTTCATAAAAAATCTGACTTTGGGGAATTCACTCAAAAATGGTGCCCAACGGTTGCAAATGCTCCCCTGAAAGGTTTGGCGGTCGAAACATAAGGCTTTTTATCACAGGACAAGAAATCAGAGCTCGAGAACTTAACCGGCAGAAAAATATTTTTTTGAAAAAATCCCTAAGCCCCGGGGTCACAATTTCATAAAAAATCTGACTTTGGGGAATTCACTCAAAAATGGTGCCCAACGGTTGCAAATGCTCCCCTGAAAGGTTTGGCGGTCGAAACAGAAGGCTTTTTATCACAGGACAAGAAATCAGCCCTCGACAACTTAACCGGCAGAAATTTTTTTTTTGAAAAAATCCCTAAGCCCCGGGGTCACAATTTCAGAAAAAATCTGACTTTCGGGAATTCACTCAAAAATGGTGCCCAACGGTTGCAAATGCTCCCCTGAAAGGTTTGGCGGTCGAAACAGAAGGCTTTTTATCACAGGACAAGAAATCAGAGCTCGAGAACTTAACCGGCAGAAAAATATTTTTTTGAAAAAATCCCTAAGCCCCGGGGTCACAATTTTAGAAAAAATCTGACTTTCGGGAATTCACTCAAAAATGGTGCCCAACGGTTGCAAATGCTCCCCTGAAAGGTTTGGCCGTCGAAACAGAAGGCTTTTTATCACAAGACAAGAAATCAGCCCTCGACAACTTAACCGGCAGAATTTTTTTTTTGAAAAAATCCCTAAGCCCCGGTGTCACAATTTCAGAAAAAATCTGACTTTCGGGAATTCACTCAAAAATGGTGCCCAACGGTTGCAAATGCTCCCCTGAAAGGTTTGGCGGTCGAAACAGAAGGCTTTTTATCACAGGACAAGAAATCAGCCCTCGACAACTAAACCGGCAGAAATTTTTTTTTGAAAAGATCCCTAAGCCCCGGGGTCACAATTTCAGAAAAAATCTGACTTTCGGGAATTCACTCAAAAATGGTGCCCAACGGTTGCCAATGCTCCCCTGAAAGGTTTGGCCGTCGAAACAGAAGGCTTTTTATCACAGGACAAGAAATCAGCCCTCGACAACTTAACCGGCAGAAATTTTTTTTTTGAAAAAAATCCCTAAGCCCCGGGGTCACAATTTCAGAAAAAAACTGACTTTCGGGAATTCACTCAAAAATGGTGCCCAACGGTTGCAAATGCTCCCCTGAAAGGTTTGGCGGTCGAAACAGAAGGCTTTTTATCACAGGACAAGAAATCAGAGCTCGAGAACTTAACCGGCAGAAAAATATTTTTTTGAAAAAATCCCTAAGCCCCGGGGTCACAATTTCATAAAAAATCTGACTTTGGGGAATTCACTCAAAAATGGTGCCCAACGGTTGCAAATGCTCCCCTGAAAGGTTTGGCGGTCGAAACAGAAGGCTTTTTATCACAGGACAAGAAATCAGCCCTCGACAACTAAACCGGCAGAAATTTTTTTTTGAAAAGATCCCTAAGCCCCGGGGTCACAATTTCAGAAAAAATCTGACTTTCGGGAATTCACTCAAAAATGGTGCCCAACGGTTGCCAATGCTCCCCTGAAAGGTTTGGCCGTCGAAACAGAAGGCTTTTTATCACAGGACAAGAAATCAGCCCTCGACAACTTAACCGGCAGAAATTTTTTTTTTGAAAAAAATCCCTAAGCCCCGGGGTCACAATTTCAGAAAAAAACTGACTTTCGGGAATTCACTCAAAAATGGTGCCCAACGGTTGCAAATGCTCCCCTGAAAGGTTTGGCGGTCGAAACAGAAGGCTTTTTATCACAGGACAAGAAATCAGAGCTCGAGAACTTAACCGGCAGAAAAATATTTTTTTGAAAAAATCCCTAAGCCCCGGGGTCACAATTTCATAAAAAATCTGACTTTGGGGAATTCACTCAAAAATGGTGCCCAACGGTTGCAAATGCTCCCCTGAAAGGTTTGGCGGTCGAAACAGAAGGCTTTTTATCACAGGACAAGAAATCAGAGCTCGAGAACTTAACCGGCAGAAAAATATTTTTTTGAAAAAATCCCTAAGCCCCGGGGTCACAATTTTAGAAAAAATCTGACTTTCGGGAATTCACTCAAAAATGGTGCCCAACGGTTGCAAATGCTCCCCTGAAAGGTTTGGCCGTCGAAACAGAAGGCTTTTTATCACAAGACAAGAAATCAGCCCTCGACAACTTAACCGGCAGAATTTTTTTTTTTGAAAAAATCCCTAAGCCCCGGTGTCACAATTTCAGAAAAAATCTGACTTTCGGGAATTCACTCAAAAATGGTGCCCAACGGTTGCAAATGCTCCCCTGAAAGGTTTGGCGGTCGAAACAGAAGGCTTTTTATCACAGGACAAGAAATCAGCCCTCGACAACTAAACCGGCAGAAATTTTTTTTTGAAAAGATCCCTAAGCCCCGGGGTCACAATTTCAGAAAAAATCTGACTTTCGGGAATTCACTCAAAAATGGTGCCCAACGGTTGCCAATGCTCCCCTGAAAGGTTTGGCCGTCGAAACAGAAGGCTTTTTATCACAGGACAAGAAATCAGCCCTCGACAACTTAACCGGCAGAAATTTTTTTTTTGAAAAAAATCCCTAAGCCCCGGGGTCACAATTTCAGAAAAAATCTGACTTTCGGGAATTCACTCAAAAATGGTGCCCAACGGTTGCAAATGCTCCCCTGAAAGGTTTGGCGGTCGAAACAGAAGGCTTTTTATTACAGGACAAGAAATCAGAGCTCGAGAACTTAACCGGCAGAAAAATATTTTTTTGAAAAAATCCCTAAGCCCCGGGGTCACAATTTCATAAAAAATCTGACTTTGGGGAATTCACTCAAAAATGGTGCCCAACGGTTGCAAATGCTCCCCTGAAAGGTTTGGCGGTCGAAACATAAGGCTTTTTATCACAGGACAAGAAATCAGCCCTCGACAACTTAACCGGCAGAAATTTTTTTTTTGAAAAAAATCCCTAAGCCCCGGGGTCACAATTTCAGAAAAAATCTGACTTTCGGGAATTCACTCAAAAATGGTGCCCAACGGTTGCAAATGCTCCCCTGAAAGGTTTGGCGGTCGAAACAGAAGGCTTTTTATTACAGGACAAGAAATCAGAGCTCGAGAACTTAACCGGCAGAAAAATATTTTTTTGAAAAAATCCCTAAGCCCCGGGGTCACAATTTCATAAAAAATCTGACTTTGGGGAATTCACTCAAAAATGGTGCCCAACGGTTGCAAATGCTCCCCTGAAAGGTTTGGCGGTCGAAACATAAGGCTTTTTATCACAGGACAAGAAATCAGAGCTCGAGAACTTAACCGGCAGAAAAATATTTTTTTGAAAAAATCCCTAAGCCCCGGGGTCACAATTTTAGAAAAAATCTGACTTTCGGGAATTCACTCAAAAATGGTGCCCAACGGTTGCAAATGCTCCCCTGAAAGGTTTGGCCGTCGAAACAGAAGGCTTTTTATCACAAGACAAGAAATCAGCCCTCGACAACTTAACCGGCAGAATTTTTTTTTTGAAAAAATCCCTAAGCCCCGGTGTCACAATTTCAGAAAAAATCTGACTTTCGGGAATTCACTCAAAAATGGTGCCCAACGGTTGCAAATGCTCCCCTGAAAGGTTTGGCGGTCGAAACAGAAGGCTTTTTATCACAGGACAAGAAATCAGCCCTCGACAACTAAACCGGCAGAAATTTTTTTTTGAAAAGATCCCTAAGCCCCGGGGTCACAATTTCAGAAAAAATCTGACTTTCGGGAATTCACTCAAAAATGGTGCCCAACGGTTGCCAATGCTCCCCTGAAAGGTTTGGCCGTCGAAACAGAAGGCTTTTTATCACAGGACAAGAAATCAGCCCTCGACAACTTAACCGGCAGAAATTTTTTTTTTGAAAAAATCCCTAAGCCCCGGGGTCACAATTTCAGAAAAAATCTGACTTTCGGGAATTCACTCAAAAATGGTGCCCAACGGTTGCAGATGCTCCCCTGAAAGGTTTGGCGGTCGAAACAGAAGGCTTTTTATCACAGGACAAGAAATCAGCCCTCGACAACTTAACCGGCAGAAATTTTTTTTTTGAAAACATCCCTAAGCCCCGGGGTCACAATTTCAGAAAAAATCTGACTTTGGGGAATTCACTCAAAAATGGTGCCCAACGGTTGCAAATGCTCCCCTGAAAGGTTTCGCGGTCGAAAGAGAAGGCTTTTTATCACAGGACAAGAAATCAGCCCTCGACAACTTAACTGGCAGAAATTTTTTTTTTGAAAAAATCCCTAAGCCCCGGGGTCACAATTTCATAAAAAATCTGACTTTGGGGAATTCACTCAAAAATGTTGCCCAACGGTTGCAAATGCTCCCCTGAAAGGTTTGGCGGTCGAAACAGAAGGCTTTTTATCACAGGACAAGAAATCAGCCCTCGACAACTTAACCGGCAGAAATTTTTTTTTTGAAAAAATCCCTAAGCCCCGGGGTCACAATTTCAGAAAAAATCTGACTTTCGGGAATTCACTCAAAAATGGTGCCCAACGGTTGCAAATGCTCCCCTGAAAGGTTTGGCGGTCGAAACAGAAGGCTTTTTATCACAGGACAAGAAATCAGAGCTCGAGAACTTAACCGGCAGAAAAATATTTTTTTGAAAAAATCCCTAAGCCCCGGGGTCACAATTTTAGAAAAAATCTGACTTTCGGGAATTCACTCAAAAATGGTGCCCAACGGTTGCAAATGCTCCCCTGAAAGGTTTGGCCGTCGAAACAGAAGGCTTTTTATCACAAGACAAGAAATCAGCCCTCGACAACTTAACCGGCAGAATTTTTTTTTTGAAAAAATCCCTAAGCCCCGGTGTCACAATTTCAGAAAAAATCTGACTTTCGGGAATTCACTCAAAAATGGTGCCCAACGGTTGCAAATGCTCCCCTGAAAGGTTTGGCGGTCGAAACAGAAGGCTTTTTATCACAGGACAAGAAATCAGCCCTCGACAACTAAACCGGCAGAAATTTTTTTTTGAAAAGATCCCTAAGCCCCGGGGTCACAATTTCAGAAAAAATCTGACTTTCGGGAATTCACTCAAAAATGGTGCCCATCGGTTGCCAATGCTCCCCTGAAAGGTTTGGCCGTCGAAACAGAAGGCTTTTTATCACAGGACAAGAAATCAGCCCTCGACAACTTAACCGGCAGAAATTTTTTTTTTGAAAAAAATCCCTAAGCCCCGGGGTCACAATTTCAGAAAAAATCTGACTTTCGGGAATTCACTCAAAAATGGTGCCCAACGGTTGCAGATGCTCCCCTGAAAGGTTTGGCGGTCGAAACAGAAGGCTTTTTATCACAGGACAAGAAATCAGCCCTCGACAACTTAACCGGCAGAAATCTTTTTTTTGAAAAAATCCCTAAGCCCCGGGGTCACAATTTCAGAAAAAATCTGACTTTCGGGAATTCACTCAAAAATGGTGCCCAACGGTTGCAAATGCTCCCCTGAAAGGTTTGGCGGTCGAAACAGAAGGCTTTTTATCACAGGACAAGAAATCAGAGCTCGAGAACTTAACCGGCAGAAAAATATTTTTTTGAAAAAATCCCTAAGCCCCGGGGTCACAATTTCATAAAAAATCTGACTTTGGGGAATTCACTCAAAAATGATGCCAAACGGTTGCAAATGCTCCCCTGAAAGGGCTGGCGGTCGAAACAGAAGGCTTTTTATCACAGGACAAGAAATCAGAGCTCGAGAACTTAACCGGCAGAAAAATATTTTTTTGAAAAAATCCCTAAGCCCCGGGGTCACAATTTCATAAAAAATCTGACTTTCGGGAATTCATCAAAAATGGTGCCCAACGGTTGCAAATGCTCCCCTGAAAGGTTTGGCCGTCGAAACAGAAGGCTTTTTATCACAGGACAAGAAATCAGCCCTCGACAACTTAACCGGCAGAAATTTTTTTTTTGAAAAAATCCCTAAGCCCCCGGGTCACAATTTCATAAAAAATCTGACTTTCCGGAATTCACTCAAAAATGGTGCCCAACGGTTGCAAATGCTCCCCTGAAAGGTTTGGCGGTCTAAACAGATGTCTTTTTATCTCAGGGCAAGAAATCAGCCCTCGACAACTTAACCGGCAGAAATTTTTTTTTTGAAAAAATCCCTAAGCCCCGGGGTCACAATTTCAGAAAAAATCTGACTTTCCGGAATTCACTCAAAAATGGTGCCCAACGGTTGCAAATGCTCCCCTGAAAGGTTTGGGGTCTAAACAGATGTCTTTTTATCGCAGGGCAAGAAATCAGCCCTCGACAACTTAACCGGTAGAAATTTTTTTTTTGAAAAAATCCCTAAGCCCCGGGGTCACAATTTCAGAAAAAATCTGACTTTCGGGAATTCACTCAAAAATGGTGCCCAACGGTTGCAAATGCTCCCCTGAAAGGTTTGGCCGTCGAAACAGAAGGCTTTTTTTCACAGGACAAGAAATCAGCCCTCGACAACTTAACCGGCAGAATTTTTTTTTTTGAAAAAATCCCTAAGCCCCGGGGTCACAATTTCAGAAAAAATCTGACTTTCGGGAATTCACTCAAAAATGGTGCCCAACGGTTGCAAATGCTCCCCTGAAAGGTTTGGCCGTCGAAAGAGAAGGCTTTTTATCACAGGACAAGAAATCAGCCCTCGACAACTTAACCGGCAGAAATTTTTTTTTTTTTTAAAAAATCCCTAAGCCCCGGGGTCACAATTTCATAAAAAATCTGACTTTCGAGAATTCACTCAAAAATGGTGCCCAACGGTTGCAAATGCTCCCCTGAAAGGTTTGGCCGTCGAAAGAGAAGGCTTTTTATCACAGGACAAGAAATCAGCCCTCGACAACTTAACCGGCAGAAATTTTTTTTTTTTTTTAAAATCCCTAAGCCCCGGGGTCACAATTTCAGAAAAAATCTGACTTTGGGGAATTCACTCAAAAATGGTGCCCAACGGTTGCCAATGCTCCCCTGAAAGGTTTGGCCGTCGAAACAGAAGGCTTTTTATCACAGGACAAGAAATCAGTCCTCGACAACTTAACCGGCAGAAATTTTTTTTTTGAAAAAATCCCTAAGCCCCGGGGTCACAATTTCAGAAAAAATCTGACTTTCGGGAATTCACTCAAAAATGGTGCCCAACGGTTGGAAATGCTCCCCTGAAAGGTTTGGCGGTCGAAACAGAAGGCTTTTCATCACAGGACAAGAAATCAGAGCTCGAGAACTTAACCGGCAGAAAAATATTTTTTTGAAACAATCCCTAAGCCCCGGGGTCACAATTTCATAAAAAATCTGACTTTGGGGAATTCACTCAAAAATGGTGCCCAACGGTTGCAAATGCTCCCCTGAAAGGTTTGGCGGTCGAAACAGAAGGCTTTTTATCACAGGACAAGAAATCAGCCCTCGACAACTTAACCGGCAGAAATTTTTCTTTTTGAAAAAATCCCTAAGCCCCGGGGTCACAATTTCAGAAAAAATCTGACTTTCGGGAATTCACTCAAAAATGGTGCCCAACGGTTGCAAATGCTCCCCTGAAAGGTTTGGCGGTCAAAACAGAAGGCTTTTTATCACAGGACAAGAAATCATGCCTCGATAACTTAACCGGCAGAAAATTTTTTTTGAAAAAATCCCTAAGCCCCGGGATCACAATTTCAGAAAAAAATCTGACTTTCGGGAATTCACTCAAAAATGGTGCCCAACGGTTGCAAATGCTCCCCTGAAAGGTTTGGCCGTCGAAACAGAAGGCTTTTTATCACAGGACAAGAAATCAGCCCTCGACAACTTACCAGGCAGAAATTTTTTTTTTGAAAAAATCCCTAAGCCCCGGGGTCACAATTTCAGAAAAAATCTGACTTTCGGGAATTCACTCAAAAATGGTGCCCAACGGTTGCAAATGCTCCCCTGAAAGGTTTGGCGGTCGAAACAGAAAGCTTTTTATCACAGGACAAGAAATCAGCCCTCGACAACTTAACCGGCAGAAATTTTATTTTTGAAAAAATCCGTAAGCCCCGGGGTCACAATTTCAGAAAAAATCTGACTTTCGGGAATTCACTCAAAAATGGTGCCCAACGGTTGCCAATGCTCCCCTGAAAGGTTTGGCCGTCGAAACAGAAGGCTTTTTATCACAGGACAAGAAATCAGAGCTCGAGAACTTAACCGGCAGAAAAATATTTTTTTGAAAAAATCCCTAAGCCCCGGGGTCACAATTTCAGAAAAAATCTGACTTTCGGGAATTCACTCAAAAATGGTGCCCAACGGTTGCAAATGCTCCCCTGAAAGGTTTGGCCGTCGAAATAGAAGGCTTTTTATCACAGGACAAGAAATCAGCCCTCGACAACTTAACCGGCAGAAAATTTTTTTTTGAAAAAATCCCTAAGCCCCGGGGTCACAATTTCAGAAAAAATCTGACTTTCGGGAATTCACTCAAAAATGGTGCCCAACGGTTGCAAATGCTCCCCTGAAAGGTTTGGCCGTCGAAAGAGAAGGCTTTTTATCACAGGACAAGAAATCAGCCCTCGACAACTTAACCGGCAGAAATTTTTTTTTTTTAAAAAAATCCCTAAGCCCCGGGGTCACAATTTCATAAAAAATCTGACTTTCGAGAATTCACTCAAAAATGGTGCCCAACGGTTGCAAATGCTCCCCTGAAAGGTTTGGCCGTCGAAAGAGAAGGCTTTTTATCACAGGACAAGAAATCAGCCCTCGACAACTTAACCGGCAGAAATTTTTTTTTTTTAAAAAAATCCCTAAGCCCCGGGGTCACAATTTCAGAAAAAATCTGACTTTGGGGAATTCACTCAAAAATGGTGCCCAACGGTTGCCAATGCTCCCCTGAAAGGTTTGGCCGTCGAAACAGAAGGCTTTTTATCACAGGACAAGAAATCAGTCCTCGACAACTTAACCGGCAGAAATTTTTTTTTTGAAAAAATCCCTAAGCCCCGGGGTCACAATTTCAGAAAAAATCTGACTTTCGGGAATTCACTCAAAAATGGTGCCCAACGGTTGCAAATGCTCCCCTGAAAGGTTTGGCGGTCGAAACAGAAGGCTTTTCATCACAGGACAAGAAATCAGAGCTCGAGAACTTAACCGGCAGAAAAATATTTTTTTGAAACAATCCCTAAGCCCCGGGGTCACAATTTCATAAAAAATCTGACTTTGGGGAATTCACTCAAAAATGGTGCCCAACGGTTGCAAATGCTCCCCTGAAAGGTTTGGCGGTCGAAACAGAAGGCTTTTTATCACAGGACAAGAAATCAGCCCTCGACAACTTAACCGGCAGAAATTTTTCTTTTTGAAAAAATCCCTAAGCCCCGGGGTCACAATTTCAGAAAAAATCTGACTTTCGGGAATTCACTCAAAAATGGTGCCCAACGGTTGCAAATGCTCCCCTGAAAGGTTTGGCGGTCAAAACAGAAGGCTTTTTATCACAGGACAAGAAATCAGGCCTCGATAACTTAACCGGCAGAAATTTTTTTTTGAAAAAATCCCTAAGCCCCGGGATCACAATTTCAGAAAAAAATCTGACTTTCGGGAATTCACTCAAAAATGGTGCCCAACGGTTGCAAATGCTCCCCTGAAAGGTTTGGCCGTCGAAACAGAAGGCTTTTTATCACAGGACAAGAAATCAGCCCTCGACAACTTACCAGGCAGAAATTTTTTTTTTGAAAAAATCCCTAAGCCCCGGGGTCACAATTTCAGAAAAAATCTGACTTTCGGGAATTCACTCAAAAATGGTGCCCAACGGTTGCAAATGCTCCCCTGAAAGGTTTGGCGGTCGAAACAGAAAGCTTTTTATCACAGGACAAGAAATCAGCCCTCGACAACTTAACCGGCAGAAATTTTATTTTTGAAAAAATCCGTAAGCCCCGGGGTCACAATTTCAGAAAAAATCTGACTTTCGGGAATTCACTCAAAAATGGTGCCCAACGGTTGCCAATGCTCCCCTGAAAGGTTTGGCCGTCGAAACAGAAGGCTTTTTATCACAGGACAAGAAATCAGAGCTCGAGAACTTAACCGGCAGAAAAATATTTTTTTGAAAAAATCCCTAAGCCCCGGGGTCACAATTTCAGAAAAAATCTGACTTTCGGGAATTCACTCAAAAATGGTGCCCAACGGTTGCAAATGCTCCCCTGAAAGGTTTGGCCGTCGAAACAGAAGGCTTTTTATCACAGGACAAGAAATCAGCCCTCGACAACTTAACCGGCAGAAAATTTTTTTTTGAAAAAATCCCTAAGCCCCGGGGTCACAATTTCAGAAAAAATCTGACTTTCGGGAATTCACTCAAAAATGGTGCCCAACGGTTGCAAATGCTCCCCTGAAAGGTTTGGCCGTCGAAACAGAAGGCTTTTTATCACAGGACAAGAAATCAGCCCTCGACAACTTAACCGGCAGAATTTTTTTTTAAAAAAAATCCCTAAGCCCCGGGGTCACAATTTCATAAAAAATCTGACTTTCCGGAATTCACTCAAAAATGGTGCCCAACGGTTGCAAATGCTCCCCTGAAAGGTTTGGCTGTCGAAACAGAAGGCTTTTTATCACAGGACAAGAAATCAGCCCTCGACAACTTAACCGGCAGAAATTTTTTTTTTGAAAAAATCCCTAAGCCCCGGGGTCACAATTTCAGAAGAAATCTGACTTTCGGGAATTCACTCAAAAATGGTGCCCAACGGTTGCAAATGCTCCCCTGAAAGGTTTGGCTGTCGAAACAGAAGGCTTTTTATCACAGGACAAGAAATCAGCCCTCGACAACTTAACCGGCAGAATTTTTTTTTTTGAAAAAATCCCTAAGCCCCGGGGTCACAATTTCAGAAGAAATCTGACTTTCGGGAATTCACTCAAAAATGGTGCCCAACGGTTGCAAATGCTCCCCTGAAAGGTTTGGCCGTCGAAACAGAAGGCTTTTTATCACAGGACAAGAAATCAGCCCTCGACAACTTAACCGGCAGAATTTTTTTTTTAAAAAAATCCCTAAGCCCCGGGGTCACAATTTCATAAAAAATCTGACTTTCCGGAATTCACTCAAAAATGGTGCCCAACGGTTGCAAATGCTCCCCTGAAAGGTTTGGCTGTCGAAACAGAAGGCTTTTTATCACAGGACAAGAAATCAGCCCTCGACAACTTAACCGGCAGAAATTTTTTTTTTGAAAAAATCCCTAAGCCCCGGGGTCACAATTTCAGAAGAAATCTGACTTTCGGGAATTCACTCAAAAATGGTGCCCAACGGTTGCAAATGCTCCCCTGAAAGGTTTGGCCGTCGAAACAGATGTCTTTTTATCTCAGGGCAAGAAATCAGCCCTCGACAACTTAACTGGTAGATTTTTTTTTTTTTAAAAAATCCCTAAGCCCCGGGGTCACAATTTCATAAAAAATCTGACTTTCGGGAATTCACTCAAAAATGGTGCCCAACGGTTGCAAATGCTCCCCTGAAAGGTTTGCCCGTCGAAACAGAAGGCTTTTTTTTCACAGGACAAGAAATCAGCCCTCGACAACTTAACCGGCAGAATTTTTTTTTTTGAAAAAATCCCTAAGCCCCGGGGTCACAATTTCAGAAAAAATCTGACTTTCGGGAATTCACTCAAAAATGGTGCCCAACGGTTGCAAATGCTCCCCTGAAAGGTTTGGCCGTCGAAACAGAAGGCTTTTTATCACAGGACAAGAAATCAGCCCTCGACAACTTACCCGGCAGAAATTTTTTTTTTGAAAAAATCCCTAAGCCCCGGGGTCACAATTTCAGAAAAAATCTGACTTTCGGGAATTCACTCAAAAATGGTGCCCAACGGTTGCAAATGCTCCCCTGAAAGGTTTGGCCGTCGAAAAAGAAGGCTTTTTATCACAAGACAAGAAATCAGCCCTCGACAACTTAACCGGCAGAATTATTTTTTTTGAAAAAATCCCTAAGCCCCGGGGTCACAATTTCATAAAAAATCTGACTTTCGGGAATTCACTCAAAAATGGTGCCCAACAGTTGCCAATGCTCCCCTGAAAGGTTTGGCGGTCGAAACAGAAGGCTTTTTATCACAGGACAAGAAATCAGCCCTCGACAACTTAACCGGCAGAAATTTTTTTTTTGAAAAAATCCGTAAGCCCCGGGGTCACAATTTCAGAAAAAATCTGACTTTCGGGAATTCACTCAAAAATGGTGCCCAACGGTTGCCAATGCTCCCCTGAAAGGTTTGGCCGTCGAAACAGAAGGCTTTTTATCACAGGACAAGAAATCAGAGCTCGAGAACTTAACCGGCAGAAAAATATTTTTTTGAAAAACTCCCTAAGCCCCGGGGTCACAATTTCAGAAAAAATCTGACTTTCGGGAATTCACTCAAAAATGGTGCCCAACGGTTGCAAATGCTCCCCTGAAAGGTTTGGCCGTCGAAACAGAAGGCTTTTTATCACAGGACAAGAAATCAGCCCTCGACAACTTAACCGGCAGAAATTTTTTTTTTGAAAAAATCCCTAAGCCCCGGGGTCACAATTTCAGAAAAAATCTGACTTTCGGGAATTCACTCAAAAATGGTGCCCAACGGTTGCAAATGCTCCCCTGAAAGGTTTGGCCGTCGAAACAGAAGGCTTTTTATCACAGGACAAGAAATCAGCCCTCGACAACTTAACCGGCAGAAATTTTTTTTGAAAAAATCCCTAAGCCCCGGGGTCACAATTTCAGAAAAAATCTGACTTTCAGGAATTCACTCAAAAATGGTGCCCAACGGTTGCAAATGCTCCCCTGAAAGGTTTGGCCGTCGAAACAGAAGGCTTTTTATCACAGGACAAGAAATCAGCCCTCGACAACTTAACCGGCAGAAATTTTTTTTTGAAAAAATCCCTAAGCCCCGGGGTCACAATTTCAGAAAAAATCTGACTTTCGGAAATTCACTCAAAAATGGTGCCCAACGGTTGCAAATGCTCCCCTGAAAGGTTTGGCCGTCGAAACAGAAGGCTTTTTATCACAGGACAAGAAATCAGCCCTCGACAACTTAACCGGCAGAATTTTTTTTTAAAAAAAAATCCCTAAGCCCCGGGGTCACAATTTCATAAAAAATCTGACTTTCCGGAATTCACTCAAAAATGGTGCCCAACGGTTGCAAATGCTCCCCTGAAAGGTTTGGCCGTCGAAACAGAAGGCTTTTTATCACAGGACAAGAAATCAGCCCTCGACAACTTAACTGGCAGAATATTTTTTTTGAAAAAAACCCTAAGCCCCGGGGTCACAATTTCAGAAAAAAATCTGACTTTCGGGAATTCACTCAAAAATGGTGCCCAACGGTTGCAAATGCTCCCCTGAAAGGTTTGGCGGTCGAAACAGAAGACTTTTTATCAAAGGACAAGAAATCAGAGCTCGAGAACTTAACCGGCAGAAAAATATTTTTTTGAAAAAATCCCTAAGCCCCGGGGTCACAATTTCATAAAAAATCTGACTTTGGGGAATTCACTCAAAAATGGTGCCCAACGGTTGCAAATGCTCCCCTGAAAGGTTTGGAGGTCGAAACAGAAGGCTTTTTATCACAGGACAAGAAATCAGAGCTCGAGAACTTAACCGGCAGAAAAATATTTTTTTGAAAAATCCCTAAGCCCCGGGGTCACAATTTCATAAAAAACCTGACTTTGGGGAATTCACTCAAAAATGGTGCCCAACGGTTGCAAATGCTCCCCTGAAAGGTTTGGAGGTCGAAACAGAAGGCTTTTTATCACAGGACAAGAAATCAGAGCTCGAGAACTTAACCGGCAGAAAAATATTTTTTTGAAAAATCCCTAAGCCCCGGGGTCACAATTTCATAAAAAACCTGACTTTGGGGAATTCACTCAAAAATGGTGCCCAACGGTTGCAAATGCTCCCCTGAAAGGTTTGGCGGTCGAAACAGAAGGCTTTTTATCACAGGACAAGAAATCAGCCCTCGACAACTTAACCGGCAGAAATTTTTTTTTTGAAAAAATCCCTAAGCCCCGGGGTCACAATTTCAGAAAAAATCTGACTTTCGGGAATTCACTCAAAAATGGTGCCCAACGGTTGCAAATGCTCCCCTCAAAGGTTTGGCCGTCGAAACAGAAGGCTTTTTATCACAGGACAAGAAATCAGCCCTCGACAACTTAACCGGCAGAAATTTTTTTTTTGAAAAAATCCCTAAGCCCCGGGGTCACAATTTCAGAAAAAATCTGACTTTCGGGAATTCACTCAAAAATGGTGCCCAACGGTTGCAAATGCTCCCCTGAAAGGTTTGGCCGTCGAAACAGAAGGCTTTTTATCACAGGACAAGAAATCAGAGCTCGATAACTTAACCGGCAGAAAAATATTTTTTTGAAAAAATCCCTAAGCACCGGGGTCACAATTTCAGAAAAAATCTGACTTTCGGGAATTCACTCAAAAATGGTGCCCAACGGTTGCAAATGCTCCCCTGAAAGGTTTGGCCGTCGAAACAGAAGGCTTTTTATCACAGGACAAGAAATCAGCCCTCGACAACTTAACTGGCAGAATATTTTTTTTGAAAAAAACCCTAAGCCCCGGGGTCACAATTTCAGAAAAAAATCTGACTTTTGGGAATTCACTCAAAAATGGTGCCCAACGGTTGCAAATGCTCCCCTGAAAGGTTTGGCGGTCGAAACAGAAGGCTTTTTATCACAGGACAAGAAATCAGAGCTCGAGAACTTAACCGGCAGAAAAATATTTTTTTGAAAAAATCCCTAAGCCCCGGGGTCACAATTTCATAAAAAATCTGACTTTGGGGAATTCACTCAAAAATGGTGCCCAACGGTTGCAAATGCTCCCCTGAAAGGTTTGGCGGTCGGAACAGAAGGCTTTTTATCACGGGACAAGAAATCAGAGCTCGAGAACTTAACCGGCAGAAATTTTTTTTTTGAAAAAATCCCTAAGCCCCGGGGTCACAATTTCAGAAAAAATCTGACTTTTGGGAATTCACTCAAAAATGGTGCCCAACGGTTGCAAATGCTCCCCTGAAAGGTTTGGCGGTCGAAACAGAAGGCTTTTTATCACAGGACAAGAAATCAGCCCTCGACAACTTAACCGGCAGAAATTTTTTTTTGAAAAGATCCCTAAGCCCCGGGGTCACAATTTCAGAAAAAATCTGACTTTCGGGAATTCACTCAAAAATGGTGCCCAACGGTTGCCAATGCTCCCCTGAAAGGTTTGGCCGTCGAAACAGAAGGCTTTTTATCACAGGACAAGAAATCAGCCCTCGACAACTTAACTGGCAGAATTTTTTTTTTAAAAAAATCCCTAAGCCCCGGGGTCACAATTTCAGAAAAAAATCTGACTTTCGGGAATTCACTCAAAAATGGTGCCCAACGGTTGCAAATGCTCCCCTGAAAGGTGTGGCGGTCGAAACAGAAGGCTTTTTATCACAGGACAAGAAATCAGAGCTCGAGAACTTAACCGGCAGAAAAATATTTTTTTGAAAAAATCCCTAAGCCCCGGGGTCACAATTTCAGAAAAAATCTGACTTTCGGGAATTCACTCAAAAATGGTGCCCAACGGTTGCAGATGCTCCCCTGAAAGGTTTGGCGGTCGAAACAGAAGGCTTTTTATCACAGGACAAGAAATCAGCCCTCGACAACTTAACCGGCAGAAATTTTTTTTTTGAAAAAATCCCTAAGCCCCGGGGTCACAATTTCAGAAAAAATCTGACTTTCGGGAATTCACTCAAAAATGGTGCCCAACGGTTGCAAATGCTCCCCTGAAAGGTTTCGCGGTCGAAAGAGAAGGCTTTTTATCACAGGACAAGAAATCAGCCCTCGACAACTTAACCGGCAGAAATCTTTTTTTTTGAAAAAATCCCTAAGCCCCGGGGTCACAATTTCAGAAAAAATCTGACTTTCGGGAATTCACTCAAAAATGGTGCCCAACGGTTGCCAATGCTCCCCTGAAAGGTTTGGCCGTCGAAACAGAAGGCTTTTTATCACAGGACAAGAAATCAGCCCTCGACAACTTAACCGGCAGAAATTTTTTTTTTGAAAAAATCCCTAAGCCCCGGGGTCACAATTTCAGAAAAAATCTGACTTTCGGGAATTCACTCAAAAATGGTGCCCAACGGTTGCAAATGCTCCCCTGAAAGGTTTGGCCGTCGAAACAGAAGGCTTTTTATCACAGGACAAGAAATCAGAGCTCGATAACTTAACCGGCAGAAAAATATTTTTTTGAAAAAATCCCTAAGCCCCGGGGTCACAATTTCAGAAAAAATCTGACTTTCGGGAATTCACTCAAAAATGGTGCCCAACGGTTGCAAATGCTCCCCTGAAAGGTTTGGCGGTCGAAACAGAAGGCTTTTTATCACAGGACAAGAAATCAGCCCTCGACAACTTAACTGGCAGAATATTTTTTTTGAAAAAAACCCTAAGCCCCGGGGTCACAATTTCAGAAAAAAATCTGACTTTCGGGAATTCACTCAAAAATGGTGCCCAACGGTTGCAAATGCTCCCCTGAAAGGTTTGGCGGTCGAAACAGAAGGCTTTTTATCACAGGACAAGAAATCAGAGCTCGAGAACTTAACCGGCAGAAAAATATTTTTTTGAAAAAATCCCTAAGCCCCGGGGTCACAATTTTAGAAAAAATCTGACTTTCGGGAATTCACTCAAAAATGGTGCCCAACGGTTGCAAATGCTCCCCTGAAAGGTTTGGCCGTCGAAACAGAAGGCTTTTTATCACAAGACAAGAAATCAGCCCTCGACAACTTAACCGGCAGAATTTTTTTTTTTGAAGAAATCCCTAAGCCCCGGGGTCACAATTTCAGAAAAAATCTGACTTTCGGGAATTCACTCAAAAATGGTGCCCAACGGTTGCAAATGCTCCCCTGAAAGGTTTGGCGGTCGAAACAGAAGGCTTTTTATCACAGGACAAGAAATCAGCCCTCGACAACTAAACCGGCAGAAATTTTTTTTTTAAAAGATCCCTAAGCCCCGGGGTCACAATTTCAGAAAAAATCTGACTTTCGGGAATTCACTCAAAAATGGTGCCCAACGGTTGCCAATGCTACCCTGAAAGGTTTGGCCGTCGAAACAGAAGGCTTTTTATCACAGGACAAGAAATCAGCCCTCGACAACTTAACTGGCAGAATTTTTTTTTTGAAAAAATCCCTAAGCCCCGGGGTCACAATTTCAGAAAAAAATCTGACTTTCGGGAATTCACTCAAAAATGGTGCCCAACGGTTGCAAATGCTCCCCTGAAAGGTTTGGCGGTCGAAACAGAAGGCTTTTTATCACAGGACAAGAAATCAGAGCTCGAGAACTTAACCGGCAGAAAAATATTTTTTTGAAAAAATCCCTAAGCCCCGGGGTCACAATTTTAGAAAAAATCTGACTTTCGGGAATTCACTCAAAAATGGTGCCCAACGGTTGCAAATGCTCCCCTGAAAGGTTTGGCCGTCGAAACAGAAGGCTTTTTATCACAAGACAAGAAATCAGCCCTCGACAACTTAACCGGCAGAATTTTTTTTTTGAAAAAATCCCTAAGCCCCGGTGTCACAATTTCAGAAAAAATCTGACTTTCGGGAATTCACTCAAAAATGGTGCCCAACGGTTGCAAATGCTCCCCTGAAAGGTTTGGCGGTCGAAACAGAAGGCTTTTTATCACAGGACAAGAAATCAGCCCTCGACAACTAAACCGGCAGAAATTTTTTTTTGAAAAGATCCCTAAGCCCCGGGGTCACAATTTCAGAAAAAATCTGACTTTCGGGAATTCACTCAAAAATGGTGCCCAACGGTTGCCAATGCTCCCCTGAAAGGTTTGGCCGTCGAAACAGAAGGCTTTTTATCACAGGACAAGAAATCAGCCCTCGACAACTTAACCGGCAGAAATTTTTTTTTTGAAAAAAATCCCTAAGCCCCGGGGTCACAATTTCAGAAAAAATCTGACTTTCGGGAATTCACTCAAAAATGGTGCCCAACGGTTGCAGATGCTCCCCTGAAAGGTTTGGCGGTCGAAACAGAAGGCTTTTTATCACAGGACAAGAAATCAGCCCTCGACAACTTAACCGGCAGAAATTTTTTTTTTGAAAAAATCCCTAAGCCCCGGGGTCACAATTTCAGAAAAAATCTGACTTTCGGGAATTCACTCAAAAATGGTGCCCAACGGTTGCAAATGCTCCCCTGAAAGGTTTCGCGGTCGAAAGAGAAGGCTTTTTATCACAGGACAAGAAATCAGCCCTCGACAACTTAACCGGCAGAAATCTTTTTTTTTGAAAAAATCCCTAAGCCCCGGGGTCACAATTTCAGAAAAAATCTGACTTTCGGGAATTCACTCAAAAATGGTGCCCAACGGTTGCAAATGCTCCCCTGAAAGGTTTGGCGGTCGAAACAGAAGGCTTTTTATCACAGGACAAGAAATCAGAGCTCGAGAACTTAACCGGCAGAAAAATATTTTTTTGAAAAAATCCCTAAGCCCCGGGGTCAGAATTTCATAAAAAATCTGACTTTGGGGAATTCACTCAAAAATGATGCCAAACGGTTGCAAATGCTCCCCTGAAAGGGCTGGCGGTCGAAACAGAAGGCTTTTTATCACAGGACAAGAAATCAGAGCTCGAGAACTTAACCGGCAGAAAAATATTTTTTTGAAAAAATCCCTAAGCCCCGGGGTCACAATTTCATAAAAAATCTGACTTTCGGGAATTCATCAAAAATGGTGCCCAACGGTTGCAAATGCTCCCCTGAAAGGTTTGGCCGTCGAAACAGAAGGCTTTTTATCACAGGACAAGAAATCAGAGCTCGAGAACTTAACCGGCAGAAAAATATTTTTTTGAAAAATCCCTAAGCCCCGGGGTCACAATTTCATAAAAAACCTGACTTTGGGGAATTCACTCAAAAATGGTGCCCAACGGTTGCAAATGCTCCCCTGAAAGGTTTGGCGGTCGAAACAGAAGGCTTTTTATCACAGGACAAGAAATCAGCCCTCGACAACTTAACCGGCAGAAATTTTTTTTTTGAAAAAATCCCTAAGCCCCGGGGTCACAATTTCAGAAAAAATCTGACTTTCGGGAATTCACTCAAAAATGGTGCCCAACGGTTGCAAATGCTCCCCTCAAAGGTTTGGCCGTCGAAACAGAAGGCTTTTTATCACAGGACAAGAATTCAGCCCTCGACAACTTAACCGGCAGAAATTTTTTTTTTGAAAAAATCCCTAAGCCCCGGGGTCACAATTTCAGAAAAAATCTGACTTTCGGGAATTCACTCAAAAATGGTGCCCAACGGTTGCAAATGCTCCCCTGAAAGGTTTGGCCGTCGAAACAGAAGGCTTTTTATCACAGGACAAGAAATCAGAGCTCGATAACTTAACCGGCAGAAAAATATTTTTTTGAAAAAATCCCTAAGCACCGGGGTCACAATTTCAGAAAAAATCTGACTTTCGGGAATTCACTCAAAAATGGTGCCCAACGGTTGCAAATGCTCCCCTGAAAGGTTTGGCCGTCGAAACAGAAGGCTTTTTATCACAGGACAAGAAATCAGCCCTCGACAACTTAACTGGCAGAATATTTTTTTTGAAAAAAACCCTAAGCCCCGGGGTCACAATTTCAGAAAAAAATCTGACTTTCGGGAATTCACTCAAAAATGGTGCCCAACGGTTGCAAATGCTCCCCTGAAAGGTTTGGCGGTCGAAACAGAAGGCTTTTTATCACAGGACAAGAAATCAGAGCTCGAGAACTTAACCGGCAGAAAAATATTTTTTTGAAAAAATCCCTAAGCCCCGGGGTCACAATTTCATAAAAAATCTGACTTTGGGGAATTCACTCAAAAATGGTGCCCAACGGTTGCAAATGCTCCCCTGAAAGGTTTGGCGGTCGGAACAGAAGGCTTTTTATTACAGGACAAGAAATCAGAGCTCGAGAACTTAACCGGCAGAAAAATATTTTTTTGAAAAAATCCCTAAGCCCCGGGGTCACAATTTCATAAAAAATCTGACTTTCGGGAATTCACTCAAAAATGGTGCCCAACGGTTGCAAATGCTCCCCTGAAAGGTTTGGCGGTCGAAACAGAAGGCTTTTTATCACAGGACAAGAAATCAGCCCTCGACAACTTAACCGGCAGAAATTTTTTTTTTGAAAAAATCCCTAAGCCCCGGGGTCACAATTTCAGAAAAAATCTGACTTTCGGGAATTCACTCAAAAATGGTGCCCAACGGTTGCAAATGCTCCCCTGAAAGGTTTGGCGGTCGAAACAGAAGGCTTTTTATCACAGGACAAGAAATCAGAGCTCGAGAACTTAACCGGCAGAAAAATATTTTTTTGAAAAAATCCCTAAGCCCCGGGGTCACAATTTTAGAAAAAATCTGACTTTCGGGAATTCACTCAAAAATGGTGCCCAACGGTTGCAAATGCTCCCCTGAAAGGTTTGGCCGTCGAAACAGAAGGCTTTTTATCACAAGACAAGAAATCAGCCCTCGACAACTTAACCGGCAGAATTTTTTTTTTGAAGAAATCCCTAAGCCCCGGGGTCACAATTTCAGAAAAAATCTGACTTTCAGGAATTCACTCAAAAATGGTGCCCAACGGTTGCAAATGCTCCCCTGAAAGGTTTGGCGGTCGAAACAGAAGGCTTTTTATCACAGGACAAGAAATCAGCCCTCGACAACTAAACCGGCAGAAATTTTTTTTTGAAAAGATCCCTAAGCCCCGGGGTCACAATTTCAGAAAAAATCTGACTTTCGGGAATTCACTCAAAAATGGTGCCCAACGGTTGCCAATGCTCCCCTGAAAGGTTTGGCCGTCGAAACAGAAGGCTTTTTATCACAGGACAAGAAATCAGCCCTCGACAACTTAACCGGCAGAAATTTTTTTTTTGAAAAAAATCCCTAAGCCCCGGGGTCACAATTTCAGAAAAAATCTGACTTTCGGGAATTCACTCAAAAATGGTGCCCAACGGTTGCAGATGCTCCCCTGAAAGGTTTGGCGGTCGAAACAGAAGGCTTTTTATCACAGGACAAGAAATCAGCCCTCGACAACTTAACCGGCAGAAATTTTTTTTTTGAAAAAATCCCTAAGCCCCGGGGTCACAATTTCAGAAAAAATCTGACTTTCGGGAATTCACTCAAAAATGGTGCCCAACGGTTGCAAATGCTCCCCTGAAAGGTTTCGCGGTCGAAAGAGAAGGCTTTTTATCACAGGACAAGAAATCAGCCCTCGACAACTTAACCGGCAGAAATCTTTTTTTTTGAAAAAATCCCTAAGCCCCGGGGTCACAATTTCAGAAAAAATCTGACTTTCGGGAATTCACTCAAAAATGGTGCCCAACGGTTGCAAATGCTCCCCTGAAAGGTTTGGCGGTCGAAACAGAAGGCTTTTTATCACAGGACAAGAAATCAGAGCTCGAGAACTTAACCGGCAGAAAAATATTTTTTTGAAAAAATCCCTAAGCCCCGGGGTCAGAATTTCATAAAAAATCTGACTTTGGGGAATTCACTCAAAAATGATGCCAAACGGTTGCAAATGCTCCCCTGAAAGGGCTGGCGGTCGAAACAGAAGGCTTTTTATCACAGGACAAGAAATCAGAGCTCGAGAACTTAACCGGCAGAAAAATATTTTTTTGAAAAAATCCCTAAGCCCCGGGGTCACAATTTCATAAAAAATCTGACTTTCGGGAATTCATCAAAAATGGTGCCCAACGGTTGCAAATGCTCCCCTGAAAGGTTTGGCCGTCGAAACAGAAGGCTTTTTATCACAGGACAAGAAATCAGAGCTCGAGAACTTAACCGGCAGAAAAATATTTTTTTGAAAAATCCCTAAGCCCCGGGGTCACAATTTCATAAAAAACCTGACTTTGGGGAATTCACTCAAAAATGGTGCCCAACGGTTGCAAATGCTCCCCTGAAAGGTTTGGCGGTCGAAACAGAAGGCTTTTTATCACAGGACAAGAAATCAGCCCTCGACAACTTAACCGGCAGAAATTTTTTTTTTGAAAAAATCCCTAAGCCCCGGGGTCACAATTTCAGAAAAAATCTGACTTTCGGGAATTCACTCAAAAATGGTGCCCAACGGTTGCAAATGCTCCCCTGAAAGGTTTGGCCGTCGAAACAGAAGGCTTTTTATCACAGGACAAGAATTCAGCCCTCGACAACTTAACCGGCAGAAATTTTTTTTTTGAAAAAATCCCTAAGCCCCGGGGTCACAATTTCAGAAAAAATCTGACTTTCGGGAATTCACTCAAAAATGGTGCCCAACGGTTGCAAATGCTCCCCTGAAAGGTTTGGCCGTCGAAATAGAAGGCTTTTTATCACAGGACAAGAAATCAGAGCTCGATAACTTAACCGGCAGAAAAATATTTTTTTGAAAAAATCCCTAAGCACCGGGGTCACAATTTCAGAAAAAATCTGACTTTCGGGAATTCACTCAAAAATGGTGCCCAACGGTTGCAAATGCTCCCCTGAAAGGTTTGGCCGTCGAAACAGAAGGCTTTTTATCACAGGACAAGAAATCAGCCCTCGACAACTTAACTGGCAGAATATTTTTTTTGAAAAAAACCCTAAGCCCCGGGGTCACAATTTCAGAAAAAAATCTGACTTTCGGGAATTCACTCAAAAATGGTGCCCAACGGTTGCAAATGCTCCCCTGAAAGGTTTGGCGGTCGAAACAGAAGGCTTTTTATCACAGGACAAGAAATCAGAGCTCGAGAACTTAACCGGCAGAAAAATATTTTTTTGAAAAAATCCCTAAGCCCCGGGGTCACAATTTCATAAAAAATCTGACTTTGGGGAATTCACTCAAAAATGGTGCCCAACGGTTGCAAATGCTCCCCTGAAAGGTTTGGCGGTCGGAACAGAAGGCTTTTTATTACAGGACAAGAAATCAGAGCTCGAGAACTTAACCGGCAGAAAAATATTTTTTTGAAAAAATCCCTAAGCCCCGGGGTCACAATTTCATAAAAAATCTGACTTTCGGGAATTCACTCAAAAATGGTGCCCAACGGTTGCAAATGCTCCCCTGAAAGGTTTGGCGGTCGAAACAGAAGGCTTTTTATCACAGGACAAGAAATCAGCCCTCGACAACTTAACCGGCAGAAATTTTTTTTTTGAAAAAATCCCTAAGCCCCGGGGTCACAATTTCAGAAAAAATCTGACTTTCGGGAATTCACTCAAAAATGGTGCCCAACGGTTGCAAATGCTCCCCTGAAAGGTTTGGCGGTCGAAACAGAAGGCTTTTTATCACAGGACAAGAAATCAGAGCTCGAGAACTTAACCGGCAGAAAAATATTTTTTTGAAAAAATCCCTAAGCCCCGGGGTCACAATTTTAGAAAAAATCTGACTTTCGGGAATTCACTCAAAAATGGTGCCCAACGGTTGCAAATGCTCCCCTGAAAGGTTTGGCCGTCGAAACAGAAGGCTTTTTATCACAAGACAAGAAATCAGCCCTCGACAACTTAACCGGCAGAATTTTTTTTTTGAAGAAATCCCTAAGCCCCGGGGTCACAATTTCAGAAAAAATCTGACTTTCGGGAATTCACTCAAAAATGGTGCCCAACGGTTGCCAATGCTCCCCTGAAAGGTTTGGCCGTCGAAACAGAAGGCTTTTTATCACAGGACAAGAAATCAGCCCTCGACAACTTAACTGGCAGAATTTTTTTTTTGAAAAAATCCCTAAGCCCCGGGGTCACAATTTCAGAAAAAAATCTGACTTTCGGGAATTCACTCAAAAATGGTGCCCAACGGTTGCAAATGCTCCCCTGAAAGGTTTGGCGGTCGAAACAGAAGGCTTTTTATCACAGGACAAGAAATCAGAGCTCGAGAACTTAACCGGCAGAAAAATATTTTTTTGAAAAAATCCCTAAGCCCCGGGGTCACAATTTTAGAAAAAATCTGACTTTCGGGAATTCACTCAAAAATGGTGCCCAACGGTTGCAAATGCTCCCCTGAAAGGTTTGGCCGTCGAAACAGAAGGCTTTTTATCACAAGACAAGAAATCAGCCCTCGACAACTTAACCGGCAGTATTTTTTTTTTGAAAAAATCCCTAAGCCCCGGTGTCACAATTTCAGAAAAAATCTGACTTTCGGGAATTCACTCAAAAATGGTGCCCAACGGTTGCAAATGCTCCCCTGAAAGGTTTGGCGGTCGAAACAGAAGGCTTTTTATCACAGGACAAGAAATCAGCCCTCGACAACTAAACCGGCAGAAATTTTTTTTTGAAAAGATCCCTAAGCCCCGGGGTCACAATTTCAGAAAAAATCTGACTTTCGGGAATTCACTCAAAAATGGTGCCCAACGGTTGCCAATGCTCCCCTGAAAGGTTTGGCCGTCGAAACAGAAGGCTTTTTATCACAGGACAAGAAATCAGCCCTCGACAACTTAACCGGCAGAAATTTTTTTTTTGAAAAAAATCCCTAAGCCCCGGGGTCACAATTTCATAAAAAATCTGACTTTCGGGAATTCACTCAAAAATGGTGCCCAACGGTTGCAGATGCTCCCCTGAAAGGTTTGGCGGTCGAAACAGAAGGCTTTTTATCACAGGACAAGAAATCAGCCCTCGACAACTTAACCGGCAGAATTTTTTTTTTTGAAAAAATCCCTAAGCCCCGGGGTCACAATTTCAGAAAAAATCTGACTTTCGGGAATTCACTCAAAAATGGTGCCCAACGGTTGCAAATGCTCCCCTGAAAGGTTTCCCGGTCGAAAGAGAAGGCTTTTTATCACAGGACAAGAAATCAGCCCTCGACAACTTAACCGGCAGAAAAATATTTTTTTGAAAAAATCCCTAAGCCCCGGGGTCACAATTTTAGAAAAAATCTGACTTTCGGGAATTCACTCAAAAATGGTGCCCAACGGTTGCAAATGCTCCCCTGAAAGGTTTGGCCGTCGAAACAGAAGGCTTTTTATCACAAGACAAGAAATCAGCCCTCGACAACTTAACCGGCAGAATTTTTTTTTTGAAGAAATCCCTAAGCCCCGGGGTCACAATTTCAGAAAAAATCTGACTTTCGGGAATTCACTCAAAAATGGTGCCCAACGGTTGCCAATGCTCCCCTGAAAGGTTTGGCCGTCGAAACAGAAGGCTTTTTATCACAGGACAAGAAATCAGCCCTCGACAACTTAACTGGCAGAATTTTTTTTTTGAAAAAATCCCTAAGCCCCGGGGTCACAATTTCAGAAAAAAATCTGACTTTCGGGAATTCACTCAAAAATGGTGCCCAACGGTTGCAAATGCTCCCCTGAAAGGTTTGGCGGTCGAAACAGAAGGCTTTTTATCACAGGACAAGAAATCAGAGCTCGAGAACTTAACCGGCAGAAAAATATTTTTTTGAAAAAATCCCTAAGCCCCGGGGTCACAATTTTAGAAAAAATCTGACTTTCGGGAATTCACTCAAAAATGGTGCCCAACGGTTGCAAATGCTCCCCTGAAAGGTTTGGCCGTCGAAACAGAAGGCTTTTTATCACAAGACAAGAAATCAGCCCTCGACAACTTAACCGGCAGTATTTTTTTTTTGAAAAAATCCCTAAGCCCCGGTGTCACAATTTCAGAAAAAATCTGACTTTCGGGAATTCACTCAAAAATGGTGCCCAACGGTTGCAAATGCTCCCCTGAAAGGTTTGGCGGTCGAAACAGAAGGCTTTTTATCACAGGACAAGAAATCAGCCCTCGACAACTAAACCGGCAGAAATTTTTTTTTGAAAAGATCCCTAAGCCCCGGGGTCACAATTTCAGAAAAAATCTGACTTTCGGGAATTCACTCAAAAATGGTGCCCAACGGTTGCCAATGCTCCCCTGAAAGGTTTGGCCGTCGAAACAGAAGGCTTTTTATCACAGGACAAGAAATCAGCCCTCGACAACTTAACCGGCAGAAATTTTTTTTTTGAAAAAAATCCCTAAGCCCCGGGGTCACAATTTCATAAAAAATCTGACTTTCGGGAATTCACTCAAAAATGGTGCCCAACGGTTGCAGATGCTCCCCTGAAAGGTTTGGCGGTCGAAACAGAAGGCTTTTTATCACAGGACAAGAAATCAGCCCTCGACAACTTAACCGGCAGAATTTTTTTTTTTGAAAAAATCCCTAAGCCCCGGGGTCACAATTTCAGAAAAAATCTGACTTTCGGGAATTCACTCAAAAATGGTGCCCAACGGTTGCAAATGCTCCCCTGAAAGGTTTCCCGGTCGAAAGAGAAGGCTTTTTATCACAGGACAAGAAATCAGCCCTCGACAACTTAACCGGCAGAAAAATATTTTTTTGAAAAAATCCCTAAGCCCCGGGGTCAGAATTTCATAAAAAATCTGACTTTGGGGAATTCACTCAAAAATGATGCCAAACGGTTGCAAATGCTCCCCTGAAAGGGCTGGCGGTCGAAACAGAAGGCTTTTTATCACAGGACAAGAAATCAGAGCTCGAGAACTTAACCGGCAGAAAAATATTTTTTTGAAAAAATCCCTAAGCCCCGGGGTCACAATTTCATAAAAAATCTGACTTTCCGGAATTCACTAAAAATGGTGCCCAACGGTTGCAAATGCTCCCCTGAAAGGTTTGGCGGTCTAAACAGATGTCTTTTTATCTCAGGGCAAGAAATCAGCCCTCGACAACTTAACCGGCAGAAATTTTTTTTTTTGAAAAAATCCCTAAGCCCCGGGGTCACAATTTCAGAAAAAATCTGACTTTCCGGAATTCACTCAAAAATGGTGCCCAACGGTTGCAAATGCTCCCCTGAAAGGTTTGGGGTCTAAACAGATGTCTTTTTATCGCAGGGCAAGAAATCAGCCCTCGACAACTTAACCGGTAGAAATTTTTTTTTTGAAAAAATCCCTAAGCCCCGGGGTCACAATTTCAGAAAAAATCTGACTTTCGGGAATTCACTCAAAAATGGTGCCCAACGGTTGCAAATGCTCCCCTCAAAGGTTTGGCCGTCGAAACAGAAGGCTTTTTATCACAGGACAAGAAATCAGCCCTCGACAACTTAACCGGCAGAAATTTTTTTTTTGAAAAAATCCCTAAGCCCCGGGGTCACAATTTCAGAAAAAATCTGACTTTCGGGAATTCACTCAAAAATGGTGCCCAACGGTTGCAAATGCTCCCCTGAAAGGTTTGGCCGTCGAAACAGAAGGCTTTTTATCACAGGACAAGAAATCAGAGCTCGATAACTTAACCGGCAGAAAAATATTTTTTTGAAAAAATCCCTAAGCCCCGGGGTCACAATTTCATAAAAAATCTGACTTTCGGGAATTCACTCAAAAATGGTGCCCAACGGTTGCAAATGCTCCCCTGAAAGGTTTGGCGGTCGAAACAGAAGGCTTTTTATCACAGGACAAGAAATCAGAGCTCGAGAACTTAACCGGCAGAAAAATATTTTTTTGAAAAAATCCCTAAGCCCCGGGGTCACAATTTTAGAAAAAATCTGACTTTCGGGAATTCACTCAAAAATGGTGCCCAACGGTTGCAAATGCTCCCCTGAAAGGTTTGGCCGTCGAAACAGAAGGCTTTTTATCACAAGACAAGAAATCAGCCCTCGACAACTTAACCGGCAGAATTTTTTTTTTGAAGAAATCCCTAAGCCCCGGGGTCACAATTTCAGAAAAAATCTGACTTTCGGGAATTCACTCAAAAATGGTGCCCAACGGTTGCAAATGCTCCCCTGAAAGGTTTGGCGGTCGAAACAGAAGGCTTTTTATCACAGGACAAGAAATCAGCCCTCGACAACTAAACCGGCAGAAATTTTTTTTTGAAAAGATCCCTAAGCCCCGGGGTCACAATTTCAGAAAAAATCTGACTTTCGGGAATTCACTCAAAAATGGTGCCCAACGATTGCCAATGCTCCCCTGAAAGGTTTGGCCGTCGAAACAGAAGGCTTTTTATCACAGGACAAGAAATCAGCCCTCGACAACTTAACTGGCAGAATATTTTTTTTGAAAAAAACCCTAAGCCCCGGGGTCACAATTTCAGAAAAAAATCTGACTTTCGGGTATTCACTCAAAAATGGTGCCCAACGGTTGCAAATGCTCCCCTGAAAGGTTTGGCGGTCGAAACAGAAGGCTTTTTATCACAGGACAAGAAATCAGAGCTCGAGAACTTAACCGGCAGAAAAATATTTTTTTGAAAAAATCCCTAAGCCCCGGGGTCACAATTTCATAAAAAATCTGACTTTGGGGAATTCACTCAAAAATGGTGCCCAACGGTTGCAAATGCTCCCCTGAAAGGTTTGGCGGTCGAAACAGAAGGCTTTTTATCACAGGACAAGAAATCAGAGCTCGAGAACTTAACCGGCAGAAAAATATTTTTTTGAAAAAATCCCTAAGCCCCGGGGTCACAATTTCATAAAAAATCTGACTTTGGGGAATTCACTCAAAAATGGTGCCCAACGGTTGCAAATGCTCCCCTGAAAGGTTTGGCGGTCGAAACAGAAGGCTTTTTATCACAGGACAAGAAATCAGCCCTCGACAACTTAACCGGCAGAAATTTTTTTTTTGAAAAAATCCCTAAGCCCCGGGGTCACAATTTCAGAAAAAAATCTGACTTTCGGGAATTCACTCAAAAATGGTGCCCAACGGTTGCAAATGCTCCCCTGAAAGGTTTGGCGGTCGAAACAGAAGGCTTTTTATCACAGGACAAGAAATCAGAGCTCGAGAACTTAACCGGCAGAAAAATATTTTTTTGAAAAAATCCCTAAGCCCCGGGGTCACAATTTCAGAAAAAATCTGACTTTCGGGAATTCACTCAAAAATGGTGCCCAACGGTTGCAAATGCTCCCCTGAAAGGTTTGGCGGTCGAAACAGAAGGCTTTTTATCACAGGACAAGAAATCAGAGCTCGAGAACTTAACCGGCAGAAAAATATTTTTTTGAAAAAATCCCTAAGCCCCGGGGTCACAATTTTAGAAAAAATCTGACTTTCGGGAATTCACTCAAAAATGGTGCCCAACGGTTGCAAATGCTCCCCTGAAAGGTTTGGCCGTCGAAACAGAAGGCTTTTTATCACAAGACAAGAAATCAGCCCTCGACAACTTAACCGGCAGAATTTTTTTTTTGAAGAAATCCCTAAGCCCCGGGGTCACAATTTCAGAAAAAATCTGACTTTCGGGAATTCACTCAAAAATGGTGCCCAACGGTTGCAAATGCTCCCCTGAAAGGTTTGGCGGTCGAAACAGAAGGCTTTTTATCACAGGACAAGAAATCAGCCCTCGACAACTAAACCGGCAGAAATTTTTTTTTGAAAAGATCCCTAAGCCCCGGGGTCACAATTTCAGAAAAAATCTGACTTTCGGGAATTCACTCAAAAATGGTGCCCAACGATTGCCAATGCTCCCCTGAAAGGTTTGGCCGTCGAAACAGAAGGCTTTTTATCACAGGACAAGAAATCAGCCCTCGACAACTTAACTGGCAGAATATTTTTTTTGAAAAAAACCCTAAGCCCCGGGGTCACAATTTCAGAAAAAAATCTGACTTTCGGGAATTCACTCAAAAATGGTGCCCAACGGTTGCAAATGCTCCCCTGAAAGGTTTGGCGGTCGAAACAGAAGGCTTTTTATCACAGGACAAGAAATCAGAGCTCGAGAACTTAACCGGCAGAAAAATATTTTTTTGAAAAAATCCCTAAGCCCCGGGGTCACAATTTCATAAAAAATCTGACTTTGGGGAATTCACTCAAAAATGGTGCCCAACGGTTGCAAATGCTCCCCTGAAAGGTTTGGCGGTCGAAACAGAAGGCTTTTTATCACAGGACAAGAAATCAGAGCTCGAGAACTTAACCGGCAGAAAAATATTTTTTTGAAAAAATCCCTAAGCCCCGGGGTCACAATTTCATAAAAAATCTGACTTTGGGGAATTCACTCAAAAATGGTGCCCAACGGTTGCAAATGCTCCCCTGAAAGGTTTGGCGGTCGAAACAGAAGGCTTTTTATCACAGGACAAGAAATCAGCCCTCGACAACTTAACCGGCAGAAATTTTTTTTTTGAAAAAATCCCTAAGCCCCGGGGTCACAATTTCAGAAAAAAATCTGACTTTCGGGAATTCACTCAAAAATGGTGCCCAACGGTTGCAAATGCTCCCCTGAAAGGTTTGGCGGTCGAAACAGAAGGCTTTTTATCACAGGACAAGAAATCAGAGCTCGAGAACTTAACCGGCAGAAAAATATTTTTTTGAAAAAATCCCTAAGCCCCGGGGTCACAATTTTAGAAAAAATCTGACTTTCGGGAATTCACTCAAAAATGGTGCCCAACGGTTGCAAATGCTCCCCTGAAAGGTTTGGCCGTCGAAACAGAAGGCTTTTTATCACAAGACAAGAAATCAGCCCTCGACAACTTAACCGGCAGAATTTTTTTTTTGAAAAGATCCCTAAGCCCCGGGGTCACAATTTCAGAAAAAATCTGACTTTCGGGAATTCACTCAAAAATGGTGCCCAACGGTTGCAGATGCTCCCCTGAAAGGTTTGGCGGTCGAAACAGAAGGCTTTTTATCACAGGACAAGAAATCAGCCCTCGACAACTTAACCGGCAGAATTTTTTTTTTTGAAAAACTCCCTAAGCCCCGGGGTCACAATTTCAGAAAAAATCTGACTTTCGGGAATTCACTCAAAAATGGTGCCCAACGGTTGCAAATGCTCCCCTGAAAGGTTTCGCGGTCGAAAGAGAAGGCTTTTTATCACAGGACAAGAAATCAGCCCTCGACAACTTAACCGGCAGAAATCTTTTTTTTTGAAAAAATCCCTAAGCCCCGGGGTCACAATTTCAGAAAAAATCTGACTTTCGGGAATTCACTCAAAAATGGTGCCCAACGGTTGCAAATGCTCCCCTGAAAGGTTTGGCGGTCGAAACAGAAGGCTTTTTATCACAGGACAAGAAATCAGAGCTCGAGAACTTAACCGGCAGAAAAATATTTTTTTGAAAAAATCCCTAAGCCCCGGGGTCAGAATTTCATAAAAAATCTGACTTTGGGGAATTCACTCAAAAATGATGCCAAACGGTTGCAAATGCTCCCCTGAAAGGGCTGGCGGTCGAAACAGAAGGCTTTTTATCACAGGACAAGAAATCAGAGCTCGAGAACTTAACCGGCAGAAAAATATTTTTTTGAAAAAATCCCTAAGCCCCGGGGTCACAATTTCATAAAAAATCTGACTTTCGGGAATTCATCAAAAATGGTGCCCAACGGTTGCAAATGCTCCCCTGAAAGGTTTGGCCGTCGAAACAGAAGGCTTTTTATCACAGGACAAGAAATCAGCCCTCGACAACTTAACCGGCAGAAATTTTTTTTTTGAAAAAATCCCTAAGCCCCCGGGTCACAATTTCATAAAAAATCTGACTTTCCGGAATTCACTCAAAAATGGTGCCCAACGGTTGCAAATGCTCCCCTGAAAGGTTTGGCGGTCTAAACAGATGTCTTTTTATCTCAGGGCAAGAAATCAGCCCTCGACAACTTAACCGGCAGAAATTTTTTTTTTTGAAAAAATCCCTAAGCCCCGGGGTCACAATTTCAGAAAAAATCTGACTTTCCGGAATTCACTCAAAAATGGTGCCCAACGGTTGCAAATGCTCCCCTGAAAGGTTTGGGGTCTAAACAGATGTCTTTTTATCGCAGGGCAAGAAATCAGCCCTCGACAACTTAACCGGTAGAAATTTTTTTTTTGAAAAAATCCCTAAGCCCCGGGGTCACAATTTCAGAAAAAATCTGACTTTCGGGAATTCACTCAAAAATGGTGCCCAACGGTTGCAAATGCTCCCCTGAAAGGTTTGGCCGTCGAAACAGAAGGCTTTTTTTCACAGGACAAGAAATCAGCCCTCGACAACTTAACCGGCAGAATTTTTTTTTTTGAAAAAATCCCTAAGCCCCGGGGTCACAATTTCAGAAAAAATCTGACTTTCGGGAATTCACTCAAAAATGGTGCCCAACGGTTGCAAATGCTCCCCTGAAAGGTTTGGCGGTCGAAACAGAAGGCTTTTTATCACAGGACAAGAAATCAGCCCTCGACAACTAAACCGGCAGAAATTTTTTTTTTGAAAAAATCCCTAAGTCCCGGGGTCACAATTTCATAAAAAATCTGACTTTCGGGAATTCACTCAAAAATGGTGCCCAACGGTTGCAAATGCTCCCCTGAAAGGTTTGGCCGTCGAAAGAGAAGGCTTTTTATCACAGGACAAGAAATCAGCCCTCCACAACTTAACCGGCAGAAATTTTTTTTTTGAAACGATCCCTAAGCCCCGGGGTCACAATTTCAGAAAAAATCTGACTTTCGGGAATTCACTCAAAAATGGTGCCCAACGGTTGCCAATGCTCCCCTGAAAGGTTTGGCCGTCGAAACAGAAGGCTTTTTATCACAGGACAAGAAATCAGTCCTCGACAACTTAACCGGCAGAAATTTTTTTTTTGAAAAAATCCCTAAGCCCCGGGGTCACAATTTCAGAAAAAATCTGACTTTGGGGAATTCACTCAAAAATGGTGCCCAACGGTTGCCAATGCTCCCCTGAAAGGTTTGGCCGTCGAAACAGAAGGCTTTTTATCACAGGACAAGAAATCAGTCCTCGACAACTTAACCGGCAGAAATTTTTTTTTTGAAAAAATCCCTAAGCCCCGGGGTCACAATTTCATAAAAAATCTGACTTTGGGGAATTCACTCAAAAATGGTGCCCAACGGTTGCAAATGCTCCCCTGAAAGGTTTGGCGGTCGAAACAGAAGGCTTTTTATCACAGGACAAGAAATCAGCCCTCGACAACTTAACCGGCAGAAATCTTTTTTTTGAAAAAATCCCTAAGCCCCGGGGTCACAATTTCAGAAAAAATCTGACTTTCGGGAATTCACTCAAAAATGGTGCCCAACGGTTGCAAATGCTCCCCTGAAAGGTTTGGCGGTCGAAACGGAAGGCTTTTTATCACAGGACAAGAAATCAGAGCTCGAGAACTTAACCGGCAGAAAAATATTTTTTTGAAAAAATCCCTAAGCCCCGGGGTCACAATTTCATAAAAAATCTGACTTTGGGGAATTCACTCAAAAATGATGCCAAACGGTTGCAAATGCTCCCCTGAAAGGGCTGGCGGTCGAAACAGAAGGCTTTTTATCACAGGACAAGAAATCAGAGCTCGAGAACTTAACCGGCAGAAAAATATTTTTTTGAAAAAATCCCTAAGCCCCGGGGTCACAATTTCATAAAAAATCTGACTTTCGGGAATTCACTCAAAAATGGTGCCCAACGGTTGCAAATGCTCCCCTGAAAGGTTTGGCCGTCGAAACAGAAGGCTTTTTATCACAGGACAAGAAATCAGCCCTCGACAACTTAACCGGCAGAAATTTTTTTTTTGAAAAAATCCCTAAGCCCCGGGGTCACAATTTCATAAAAAATCTGACTTTGGGGAATTCACTCAAAAATGGTGCCCAACGGTTGCAAATGCTCCCCTGAAAGGTTTGGCGGTCGAAACAGAAGGCTTTTTATCACAGGACAAGAAATCAGCCCTCGACAACTTAACCGGCAGAAATCTTTTTTTTGAAAAAATCCCTAAGCCCCGGGGTCACAATTTCAGAAAAAATCTGACTTTCGGGAATTCACTCAAAAATGGTGCCCAACGGCTGCAAATGCTCCCCTGAAAGGTTTGGCGGTCGAAACGGAAGGCTTTTTATCACAGGACAAGAAATCAGAGCTCGAGAACTTAACCGGCAGAAAAATATTTTTTTGAAAAAATCCCTAAGCCCCGGGGTCACAATTTCATAAAAAATCTGACTTTGGGGAATTCACTCAAAAATGATGCCAAACGGTTGCAAATGCTCCCCTGAAAGGGCTGGCGGTCGAAACAGAAGGCTTTTTATCACAGGACAACAAATCAGAGCTCGAGAACTTAACCGGCAGAAAAATATTTTTTTGAAAAAATCCCTAAGCCCCGGGGTCACAATTTCATAAAACATCTGACTTTCGGGAATTCACTCAAAAATGGTGCCCAACGGTTGCAAATGCTCCCCTGAAAGGTTTGGCCGTCGAAACAGAAGGCTTTTTATCACAGGACAAGAAATCAGCCCTCGACAACTTAACCGGCAGAAATTTTTTTTTTGAAAAAATCCCTAAGCCCCGGGGTCACAATTTCATAAAAAATCTGACTTTCCGGAATTCACTCAAAAATGGTGCCCAACGGTTGCAAATGCTCCCCTGAAAGGTTTGGCGGTCTAAACAGATGTCTTTTTATCTCAGGGCAAGAAATCAGCCCTCGACAACTTAACCGGTAGAAATTTTTTTTTTGAAAAAATCCCTAAGCCCCGGGGTCACAATTTCATAAAAAATCTGACTTTCGGGAATTCACTCAAAAATGGTGCCCAACGGTTGCAAATGCTCCCCTGAAAGGTTTGGCCGTCGAAACAGAAGGCTTTTTATCACAGGACAAGAAATCAGAGCTCGAGAACTTAACCGGCAGAAAAATATTTTTTTGAAAAAATCCCTAAGCCCCGGGGTCACAATTTCATAAAAAATCTGACTTTGGGGAATTCACTCAAAAATGATGCCCAACGGTTGCAAATGCTCCCCTGAAAGGGCTGGCGGTCGAAACAGAAGGCTTTTTATCACAGGACAAGAAATCAGAGCTCGAGAACTTAACCGGCAGAAAAATATTTTTTTGAAAAAATCCCTAAGCCCCGGGGTCACAATTTCATAAAAAATCTGACTTTCGGGAATTCACTCAAAAATGGTGCCCAACGGTTGCAAATGCTCCCCTGAAAGGTTTGGCCGTCGAAACAGAAGGCTTTTTATCACAGGACAAGAAATCAGCCCTCGACAACTTAACCGGCAGAAATTTTTTTTTTGAAAAAATCCCTAAGCCCCGGGGTCACAATTTCATAAAAAATCTGACTTTGGGGAATTCACTCAAAAATGATGCCAAACGGTTGCAAATGCTCCCCTGAAAGGGCTGGCGGTCGAAACAGAAGTCTTTTTATCACAGGACAAGAAATCAGAGCTCGAGAACTTAACCGGCAGAAAAATATTTTTTTGAAAAAATCCCTAAGCCCCGGGGTCACAATTTCATAAAAAATCTGACTTTCGGGAATTCACTCAAAAATGGTGCCCAACGGTTGCAAATGCTCCCCTGAAAGGTTTGGCCGTCGAAACAGAAGGCTTTTTATCACAGGACAAGAAATCAGCCCTCGACAACTTAACCGGCAGAAATTTTTTTTTTGAAAAAATCCCTAAGCCCCGGGGTCACAATTTCATAAAAAATCTGACTTTCCGGAATTCACTCAAAAATGGTGCCCAACGGTTGCAAATGCTCCCCTGAAAGGTTTGGCCGTCGAAACAGAAGGCTTTTTATCACAGGACAAGAAATCAGAGCTCGAGAACTTAACCGGCAGAAAAATATTTTTTTGAAAAAATCCCTAAGCCCCGGGGTCACAATTTCATAAAAAATCTGACTTTGGGGAATTCACTCAAAAATGATGCCAAACGGTTGCAAATGCTCCCCTGAAAGGGCTGGCAGTCGAAACAGAAGTCTTTTTATCACAGGACAAGAAATCAGAGCTCGAGAACTTAACCGGCAGAAAAATATTTTTTTGAAAAAATCCCTAAGCCCCGGGGTCACAATTTCATAAAAAATCTGACTTTGGGGAATTCACTCAAAAATGATGCCAAACGGTTGCAAATGCTCCCCTGAAAGGGCTGGCGGTCGAAACAGAAGTCTTTTTATCACAGGACAAGAAATCAGAGCTCGAGAACTTAACCGGCAGAAAAATATTTTTTTGAAAAAATCCCTAAGCCCCGGGGTCACAATTTCATAAAAAATCTGACTTTGGGGAATTCACTCAAAAATGGTGCCCAACGGTTGCAAATGCTCCCCTGAAAGGTTTGGCCGTCGAAACAGAAGGCTTTTTATCACAGGACAAGAAATCAGCCCTCGACAACTTAACCGGCAGAAATTTTTTTTTTGAAAAAATCCCTAAGCCCCGGGGTCACAATTTCAGAAAAAATCTGACTTTCGGGAATTCACTCAAAAATGGTGCCCAACGGTTGCAAATGCTCCCCTGAAAGGTTTGGCGGTCTAAACAGATGTCTTTTTATCTCAGGGCAAGAAATCAGCCCTCGACAACTTAACCGGTAGAAATTTTTTTTTTGAAAAAATCCCTAAGCCCCGGGGTCACAATTTCATAAAAAATCTGACTTTCGGGAATTCACTCAAAAATGGTGCCCAACGGTTGCAAATGCTCCCCTGAAAGGTTTGGCCGTCGAAACAGACGGCTTTTTTTTCACAGGACAAGAAATCAGCCCTCGACAACTTAACCGGCAGAATTTTTTTTTTTGAAAAAATCCCTAAGCCCCGGGGTCACAATTTCAGAAAAAATCTGACTTTGGGGAATTCACTCAAAAATGGTGCCCAACGGTTGCAAATGCTCCCCTGAAAGGTTTGGCGGTCGAAACAGAAGGCTTTTTATCACAGGACAAGAAATCAGAGCTCGAGAACTTAGCCGGCAGAAAAATATTTTTTTGAAAAAATCCCTAAGCCCCGGGGTCACAATTTCAGAAAAAATCTGACTTTCGGGAATTCACTCAAAAATGGTGCCCAACAGTTGCAAATGCTCCCCTGAAAGGTTTGGCGGTCGAAACGGAAGGCTTTTTATCACAGGACAAGAAATCAGAGCTCGAGAACTTAACCGGCAGAAAAATATTTTTTTGAAAAAATCCCTAAGCCCCGGGGTCACAATTTCATAAAAAATCTGACTTTGGGGAATTCACTCAAAAATGATGCCGAACGGTTGCAAATGCTCCCCTGAAAGGGCTGGCGGTCGAAACAGAAGGCTTTTTATCACAGGACAAGAAATCAGAGCTCGAGAACTTAACCGGCAGAAAAATATTTTTTTGAAAAAATCCCTAAGCCCCGGGGTCACAATTTCATAAAAAATCTGACTTTCGGGAATTCACTCAAAAATGGAGCCCAACGGTTGCAAATGCTCCCCTGAAAGGTTTGGCTGTCGAAACAGAAGGCTTTTTATCACAGGACAAGAAATCAGCCCTCGACAACTTAACCGGCAGAAATTTTTTTTTTGAAAAAATCCCTAAGACCCGGGGTCACAATTTCAGAAAAAATCTGACTTTACGGAATTCACTCAAAAATGGTGCCCAACGGTTGCAAATGCTCCCCTGAAAGGTTTGGCGGTCTAAACAGATGTCTTTTTATCTCAGGGCAAGAAATCAGCCCTCGACAACTTAACCGGTAGAAATTTTTTTTTTGAAAAAATCCCTAAGCCCCGGGGTCACAATTTCATAAAAAATCTGACTTTCGGGAATTCACTCAAAAATGGTGCCCAACGGTTGCAAATGCTCCCCTGAAAGGTTTGGCCGTCGAAACAGAAGGCTTTTTATCACAGGACAAGAAATCAGAGCTCGAGAACTTAACCGGTAGAAATTTTTTTTTTGAAAAAATCCCTAAGCCCCGGGGTCACAATTTCAGAAAAAATCTGACTTTCGGGAATTCACTCAAAAATGGTGCCCAACGGTTGCAGATGCTCCCCTGAAAGGTTTGGCGTTCGAAACAGAAGGCTTTTTTTCACAGGACAAGAAATCAGCCCTCGACAACTTAACCGGCAGAATTTTTTTTTTTGAAAAAATCCCTAAGCCCCGGGGTCACAATTTCAGAAAAAATCTGACTTTCGGGAATTCACTCAAAAATGGTGCCCAACGGTTGCAAATGCTCCCCTGAAAGGTTTGGCTGTCGAAACAGAAGGCTTTTTATCACAGGACAAGAAATCAGAGCTCGAGAACTTAACCGGCAGAAAAATATTTTTTTGAAAAAATCCCTAAGCCCCGGGGTCACAATTTCATAAAAAATCTGACTTTGGGGAATTCACTCAAAAATGATGCCCAACGGTTGCAAATGCTCCCCTGAAAGGGCTGGCGGTCGAAACAGAAGGCTTTTTATCACAGGACAAGAAATCAGAGCTCGAGAACTTAACCGGCAGAAAAATATTTTTTTGAAAAAATCCCTAAGCCCCGGGGTCACAATTTCATAAAAAATCTGACTTTCGGGAATTCACTCAAAAATGGTGCCCAACGGTTGCAAATGCTCCCCTGAAAGGTTTGGCCGTCGAAACAGAAGGCTTTTTATCACAGGACAAGAAATCAGCCCTCGACAACTTAAGCGGCAGAAATTTTTTTTTTGAAAAAATCCCTAAGCCCCGGGGTCACAATTTCATAAAAAATCTGACTTTGGGGAATTCACTCAAAAATGATGCCAAACGGTTGCAAATGCTCCCCTGAAAGGGCTGGCGGTCGAAACAGAAGGCTTTTTATCACAGGACAAGAAATCAGAGCTCGAGAACTTAACCGGCAGAAAAATATTTTTTTGAAAAAATCCCTAAGCCCCGGGGTCACAATTTCATAAAAAATCTGACTTTCGGGAATTCACTCAAAAATGGAGCCCAACGGTTGCAAATGCTCCCCTGAAAGGTTTGGCTGTCGAAACAGAAGGCTTTTTATCACAGGACAAGAAATCAGCCCTCGACAACTTAACCGGCAGAAATTTTTTTTTTGAAAAAATCCCTAAGACCCGGGGTCACAATTTCATAAAAAATCTGACTTTACGGAATTCACTCAAAAATGGTGCCCAACGGTTGCAAATGCTCCCCTGAAAGGTTTGGCGGTCTAAACAGATGTCTTTTTATCTCAGGGCAAGAAATCAGCCCTCGACAACTTAACCGGTAGAAATTTTTTTTTTGAAAAAATCCCTAAGCCCCGGGGTCACAATTTCATAAAAAATCTGACTTTCGGGAATTCACTCAAAAATGGTGCCCAACGGTTGCAAATGCTCCCCTGAAAGGTTTGGCCGTCGAAACAGAAGGCTTTTTATCACAGGACAAGAAATCAGAGCTCGAGAACTTAACCGGTAGAAATTTTTTTTTTGAAAAAATCCCTAAGCCCCGGGGTCACAATTTCAGAAAAAATCTGACTTTCGGGAATTCACTCAAAAATGGTGCCCAACGGTTGCAGATGCTCCCCTGAAAGGTTTGGCGTTCGAAACAGAAGGCTTTTTTTCACAGGACAAGAAATCAGCCCTCGACAACTTAACCGGCAGAATTTTTTTTTTTGAAAAAATCCCTAAGCCCCGGGGTCACAATTTCAGAAAAAATCTGACTTTCGGGAATTCACTCAAAAATGGTGCCCAACGGTTGCAAATGCTCCCCTGAAAGGTTTGGCTGTCGAAACAGAAGGCTTTTTATCACAGGACAAGAAATCAGCCCTCGACAACTTAACCGGCAGAAATCTTTTTTTTGAAAAAATCCCTAAGCCCCGGGGTCACAATTTCAGAAAAAATCTGACTTTCGGGAATTCACTCAAAAATGGTGCCCAACGGTTGCAAATGCTCCCCTGAAAGGTTTGGCGGTCGAAACGGAAGGCTTTTTATCACAGGACAAGAAATCAGAGCTCGAGAACTTAACCGGCAGAAAAATATTTTTTTGAAAAAATCCCTAAGCCCCGGGGTCACAATTTCATAAAAAATCTGACTTTGGGGAATTCACTCAAAAATGATGCCAAACGGTTGCAAATGCTCCCCTGAAAGGGCTGGCGGTCGAAACAGAAGGCTTTTTATCACAGGACAAGAAATCAGAGCTCGAGAACTTAACCGGCAGAAAAATATTTTTTTTAAAAAATCCCTCAGCCCCGGGGTCACAATTTCATAAAAAATCTGACTTTCGGGAATTCACTCAAAAATGGTGCCCAACGGTTGCAAATGCTCCCCTGAAAGGTTTGGCCGTCGAAACAGAAGGCTTTTTATCACAGGACAAGAAATCAGCCCTCGACAACTTAACCGGCAGAAATTTTTTTTTTGAAAAAATCCCTAAGCCCCGGGGTCACAATTTCATAAAAAATCTGACTTTCCGGAATTCACTCAAAAATGGAGCCCAACGGTTGCAAATGCTCCCCTGAAAGGTTTGGCCGTCGAAACAGAAGGCTTTTTATCACAGGACAAGAAATCAGCCCTCGACAACTTAACCGGCAGAAATTTTTTTTTTGAAAAAATCCCTAAGCCCCGGGGTCACAATTTCATAAAAAATCTGACTTTCGGGAATTCACTCAAAAATGGTGCCCAACGGTTGCAAATGCTCCCCTGAAAGGTTTGGCGGTCGAAACAGAAGGCTTTTTATCACAGGACAAGAAATCAGCCCTCGACAACTTAACCGGCAGAAATCTTTTTTTTGAAAAAATCCCTAAGCCCCGGGGTCACAATTTCAGAAAAAATCTGACTTTCGGGAATTCACTCAAAAATGGTGCCCAACGGTTGCAAATGCTCCCCTGAAAGGTTTGGCGGTCGAAACGGAAGGCTTTTTATCACAGGACAAGAAATCAGAGCTCGAGAACTTAACCGGCAGAAAAATATTTTTTTGAAAAAATCCCTCAGCCCCGGGGTCACAATTTCATAAAAAATCTGACTTTGGGGAATTCACTCAAAAATGGTGCCCAACGGTTGCAAATGCTCCCCTGAAAGGTTTGGCCGTCGAAACAGAAGGCTTTTTATCACAGGACAAGAAATCAGCCCTCGACAACTTAACCGGCAGAAATTTTTTTTTTGAAAAAATCCCTAAGCCCCGGGGTCACAATTTCATAAAAAATCTGACTTTCGGGAATTCACTCAAAAATGGTGCCCAACGGTTGCAAATGCTCCCCTGAAAGGGCTGGCGGTCGAAACAGAAGGCTTTTTATCACAGGACAAGAAATCAGCCCTCGACAACTTAACCGGCAGAAATCTTTTTTTTGAAAAAATCCCTAAGCCCCGGGGTCACAATTTCAGAAAAAATCTGACTTTCGGGAATTCACTCAAAAATGGTGCCCAACGGTTGCAAATGCTCCCCTGAAATGTTTGGCGGTCGAAACGGAAGGCTTTTTATCACAGGACAAGAAATCAGAGCTCGAGAACTTAACCGGCAGAAAAATATTTTTTTGAAAAAATCCCTCAGCCCCGGGGTCACAATTTCATAAAAAATCTGACTTTCGGGAATTCACTCAAAAATGGTGCCCAACGGTTGCAAATGCTCCCCTGAAAGGTTTGGCCGTCGAAACAGAAGGCTTTTTATCACAGGACAAGAAATCAGCCCTCGACAACTTAACCGGCAGAAATTTTTTTTTTGAAAAAATCCCTAAGCCCCGGGGTCACAATTTCATAAAAAATCTGACTTTCCGGAATTCACTCAAAAATGGTGCCCAACGGTTGCAAATGCTCCCCTGAAAGGTTTGGCGGTCTAAACAGATGTCTTTTTATCTCAGGGCAAGAAATCAGCCCTCGACAACTTAACCGGTAGAAATTTTTTTTTTAAAAAAATCCCTAAGCCCCGGGGTCACAATTTCATAAAAAATCTGACTTTCGGGAATTCACTCAAAAATGGTGCCCAACGGTTGCAAATGCTCCCCTGAAAGGTTTGGCCGTCGAAACAGAAGGCTTTTTATCACAGGACAAGAAATCAGAGCTCGAGAACTTAACCGGCAGAAAAATATTTTTTTGAAAAAATCCCTAAGCCCCGGGGTCACAATTTCATAAAAAATCTGACTTTGGGGAATTCACTCAAAAATGATGCCTAACGGTTGCAAATGCTCCCCTGAAAGGGCTGGCGGTCGAAACAGAAGGCTTTTTATCACAGGACAAGAAATCAGAGCTCGAGAACTTAACCGGCAGAAAAATATTTTTTTGAAAAAATCCCTAAGCCCCGGGGTCACAATTTCATAAAAAATCTGACTTTCGGGAATTCACTCAAAAATGGTGCCCAACGGTTGCAAATGCTCCCCTGAAAGGTTTGGCCGTCGAAACAGAAGGCTTTTTATCACAGGACAAGAAATCAGCCCTCGACAACTTAACCGGCAGAAATTTTTTTTTTGAAAAAATCCCTAAGCCCCGGGGTCACAATTTCATAAAAAATCTGACTTTCCGGAATTCACTCAAAAATGGTGCCCAACGGTTGCAAATGCTCCCCTGAAAGGTTTGGCGGTCGAAACAGAAGGCTTTTTATCACAGGACAAGAAATCAGCCCTCGACAACTTAACCGGCAGAATTTTTTTTTTTGAAAAAATCCCTAAGCCCCGGGGTCACAATTTCATAAAAAATCTGACTTTCCGGAATTCACTCAAAAATGGTGCCCAACGGTTGCAAATGCTCCCCTGAAAGGTTTGGCGGTCTAAACAGATGTCTTTTTATCTCAGGGCAAGAAATCAGCCCTCGACAACTTAACCGGTAGAAATTTTTTTTTTGAAAAAATCCCTAAGCCCCGGGGTCACAATTTCATAAAAAATCTGACTTTCGGGGATTCACTCAAAAATGGTGCCCAACGGTTGCAAATGCTCCCCTGAAAGGTTTGGCCGTCGAAACAGAAGGCTTTTTATCACAGGACAAGAAATCAGAGCTCGAGAACTTAACCGGCAGAAAAATATTTTTTTGAAAAAATCCCTAAGCCCCGGGGTCACAATTTCATAAAAAATCTGACTTTGGGGAATTCACTCAAAAATGATGCCAAAGGGTTGCAAATGCTCCCCTGAAAGGGCTGGCGGTCGAAACAGAAGTCTTTTTATCACAGGACAAGAAATCAGAGCTCGAGAACTTAACCGGCAGAAAAATATTTTTTTGAATAAATCCCTAAGCCCCGGGGTCACAATTTCATAAAAAATCTGACTTTCGGGAATTCACTCAAAAATGGTGCCCAACGGTTGCAAATGCTCCCCTGAAAGGTTTGGCCGTCGAAACAGAAGGCTTTTTATCACAGGACAAGAAATCAGCCCTCGACAACTTAACCGGCAGAAATTTTTTTTTTGAAAAAATCCCTAAGCCCCGGGGTCACAATTTCATAAAAAATCTGACTTTCGGGAATTCACTCAAAAATGGTGCCCAACGGTTGCAAATGCTCCCCTGAAAGGTTTGGCCGTCGAAACAGACGGCTTTTTTTTCACAGGACAAGAAATCAGCCCTCGACAACTTAACCGGCAGAATTTTTTTTTTTGAAAAAATCCCTAAGCCCCGGGGTCACAATTTCAGAAAAAATCTGACTTTCGGGAATTCACTCAAAAATGGTGCCCAACGGTTGCAAATGCTCCCCTGAAAGGTTTGGCGGTCGAAACAGAAGGCTTTTTATCACAGGACAAGAAATCAGAGCTCGAGAACTTAGCCGGCAGAAAAATATTTTTTTGAAAAAATCCCTAAGCCCCGGGGTCACAATTTCATAAAAAATCTGACTTTGGGGAATTCACTCAAAAATGGTGCCCAACGGTTGCAAATGCTCCCCTGAAAGGTTTGGCGGTCGAAACAGAAGGCTTTTTATCACAGGACAAGAAATCAGCCCTCGACAACTTAACCGGCAGAAATCTTTTTTTTGAAAAAATCCCTAAGCCCCGGGGTCACAATTTCAGAAAAAATCTGACTTTCGGGAATTCACTCAAAAATGGTGCCCAACAGTTGCAAATGCTCCCCTGAAAGGTTTGGCGGTCGAAACGGAAGGCTTTTTATCACAGGACAAGAAATCAGAGCTCGAGAACTTAACCGGCAGAAAAATATTTTTTTGAAAAAATCCCTAAGCCCCGGGGTCACAATTTCATAAAAAATCTGACTTTGGGGAATTCACTCAAAAATGATGCCAAACGGTTGCAAATGCTCCCCTGAAAGGGCTGGCGGTCGAAACAGAAGGCTTTTTATCACAGGACAAGAAATCAGAGCTCGAGAACTTAACCGGCAGAAAAATATTTTTTTGAAAAAATCCCTAAGCCCCGGGGTCACAATTTCATAAAAAATCTGACTTTCGGGAATTCACTCAAAAATGGTGCCCAACGGTTGCAAATGCTCCCCTGAAAGGTTTGGCCGTCGAAACAGAAGGCTTTTTATCACAGGACAAGAAATCAGCCCTCGACAACTTAACCGGCAGAAATTTTTTTTTTGAAAAAATCCCTAAGACCCGGGGTCACAATTTCATAAAAAATCTGACTTTCCGGAATTCACTCAAAAATGGTGCCCAACGGTTGCAAATGCTCCCCTGAAAGGTTTGGCGGTCTAAACAGATGTCTTTTTATCTCAGGGCAAGAAATCAGCCCTCGACAACTTAACCGGTAGAAATTTTTTTTTTGAAAAAATCCCTAAGCCCCGGGGTCACAATTTCATAAAAAATCTGACTTTCGGGAATTCACTCAAAAATGGTGCCCAACGGTTGCAAATGCTCCCCTGAAAGGTTTGGCCGTCGAAACAGAAGGCTTTTTATCACAGGACAAGAAATCAGAGCTCGAGAACTTAACCGGTAGAATTTTTTTTTTTGAAAAAATCCCTAAGCCCCGGGGTCACAATTTCAGAAAAAATCTGACTTTCGGGAATTCACTCAAAAATGGTGCCCAACGGTTGCAGATGCTCCCCTGAAAGGTTTGGCGTTCGAAACAGAAGGCTTTTTTCCACAGGACAAGAAATCAGCCCTCGACAACTTAACCGGCAGAATTTTTTTTTTTGAAAAAATCCCTAAGCCTCGGGGTCACAATTTCAGAAAAAATCTGACTTTCGGGAATTCACTCAAAAATGGTGCCCAACGGTTGCAAATGCTCCCCTGAAAGGTTTGGCTGTCGAAACAGAAGGCTTTTTATCACAGGACAAGAAATCAGCCCTCGACAACTTAACCGGCAGAAATCTTTTTTTTGAAAAAATCCCTAAGCCCCGGGGTCACAATTTCAGAAAAAATCTGACTTTCGGGAATTCACTCAAAAATGGTGCCCAACGGTTGCAAATGCTCCCCTGAAAGGTTTGGCGGTCGAAACGGAAGGCTTTTTATCACAGGACAAGAAATCAGAGCTCGAGAACTTAACCGGCAGAAAAATATTTTTTTGAAAAAATCCCTAAGCCCCGGGGTCACAATTTCATAAAAAATCTGACTTTGGGGAATTCACTCAAAAATGATGCCAAACGGTTGCAAATGCTCCCCTGAAAGGGCTGGCGGTCGAAACAGAAGGCTTTTTATCACAGGACAAGAAATCAGAGCTCGAGAACTTAACCGGCAGAAAAATATTTTTTTGAAAAAATCCCTAAGCCCCGGGGTCACAATTTCATAAAAAATCTGACTTTCGGGAATTCACTCAAAAATGGTGCCCAACGGTTGCAAATGCTCCCCTGAAAGGTTTGGCCGTCGAAACAGAAGGCTTTTTATCACAGGACAAGAAATCAGCCCTCGACAACTTAACCGGCAGAAATTTTTTTTTTGAAAAAATCCCTAAGCCCCGGGGTCACAATTTCATAAAAAATCTGACTTTCCGGAATTCACTCAAAAATGGTGCCCAACGGTTGCAAATGCTCCCCTGAAAGGTTTGGCCGTCGAAACAGACGGCTTTTTTTTCACAGGACAAGAAATCAGCCCTCGACAACTTAACCGGCAGAATTTTTTTTTTTGAAAAAATCCCTAAGCCCCGGGGTCACAATTTCATAAAAAATCTGACTTTCGGGAATTCACTCAAAAATGGTGCCCAACGGTTGCAAATGCTCCCCTGAAAGGTTTGGCCGTCGAAACAGAAGGCTTTTTATCACAGGACAAGAAATCAGAGCTCGAGAACTTAACCGGCAGAAAAATATTTTTTTGAAAAAATCCCTAAGCCCCGGGGTCACAATTTCATAAAAAATCTGACTTTGGGGAATTCACTCAAAAATGATGCCAAACGGTTGCAAATGCTCCCCTGAAAGGGCTGGCGGTCGAAACAGAAGTCTTTTTATCACAGGACAAGAAATCAGAGCTTGAGAACTTAACCGGCAGAAAAATATTTTTTTGAAAAAATCCCTAAGCCCCGGGGTCACAATTTCAGAAAAAATCTGACTTTCGGGAATTCACTCAAAAATGGTGCCCAACGGTTGCAAATGCTCCCCTGAAAGGTTTGGCCGTCGAAACAGAAGGCTTTTTATCACAGGACAAGAAATCAGCCCTCGACAACTTAACCGGCAGAACTTTTTTTTTTGAAAAAATCCCTAAGCCCCGGGGTCACAATTTCATAAAAAATCTGACTTTCCGGAATTCACTCAAAAATGGTGCCCAACGGTTGCAAATGCTCCCCTGAAAGGTTTGGCGGTCTAAACAGATGTCTTTTTATCTCAGGGCAAGAAATCAGCCCTCGACAACTTAACCGGTAGAAATTTTTTTTTTGAAAAAATCCCTAAGCCCCGGGGTCACAATTTCATAAAAAATCTGACTTTCGGGAATTCACTCAAAAATGGTGCCCAACGGTTGCAAATGCTCCCCTGAAAGGTTTGGCCGTCGAAACAGACGGCTTTTTTTTCACAGGACAAGAAATCAGCCCTCGACAACTTAACCGGCAGAATTTTTTTTTTTGAAAAAATCCCTAAGCCCCGGGGTCACAATTTCAGAAAAAATCTGACTTTCGGGAATTCACTCAAAAATGGTGCCCAACGGTTGCAAATGCTCCCCTGAAAGGTTTGGCGGTCGAAACAGAAGGCTTTTTATCACAGGACAAGAAATCAGAGCTCGAGAACTTAGCCAGCAGAAAAATATTTTTTTGAAAAAATCCCTAAGCCCCGGGGTCACAATTTCATAAAAAATCTGACTTTGGGGAATTCACTCAAAAATGGTGCCCAACGGTTGCAAATGCTCCCCTGAAAGGTTTGGCGGTCGAAACAGAAGGCTTTTTATCACAGGACAAGAAATCAGCCCTCGACAACTTAACCGGCAGAAATCTTTTTTTTGAAAAAATCCCTAAGCCCCGGGGTCACAATTTCAGAAAAAATCTGACTTTCGGGAATTCACTCAAAAATGGTGCCCAACAGTTGCAAATGCTCCCCTGAAAGGTTTGGCGGTCGAAACGGAAGGCTTTTTATCACAGGACAAGAAATCAGAGCTCGAGAACTTAACCGGCAGAAAAATATTTTTTTGAAAAAATCCCTAAGCCCCGGGGTCACAATTTCATAAAAAATCTGACTTTGGGGAATTCACTCAAAAATGATGCCAAACGGTTGCAAATGCTCCCCTGAAAGGGCTGGCGGTCGAAACAGAAGGCTTTTTATCACAGGACAAGAAATCAGAGCTCGAGAACTTAACCGGCAGAAAAATATTTTTTTGAAAAAATCCCTAAGCCCCGGGGTCACAATTTCAGAAAAAATCTGACTTTCGGGAATTCACTCAAAAATGGTGCCCAACGGTTGCAAATGCTCCCCTGAAAGGTTTGGCCGTCGAAACAGAAGGCTTTTTATCACAGGACAAGAAATCAGCCCTCGACAACTTAACCGGCAGAAATTTTTTTTTTGAAAAAATCCCTAAGCCCCGGGGTCACAATTTCATAAAAAATCTGACTTTCCGGAATTCACTCAAAAATGGTGCCCAACGGTTGCAAATGCTCCCCTGAAAGGTTTGGCGGTCTAAACAGATGTCTTTTTATCTCAGGGCAAGAAATCAGCCCTCGACAACTTAACCGGTAGAAATTTTTTTTTTGAAAAAATCCCTAAGCCCCGGGGTCACAATTTCATAAAAAATCTGACTTTCGGGAATTCACTCAAAAATGGTGCCCAACGGTTGCAAATGCTCCCCTGAAAGGTTTGGCCGTCGAAACAGAAGGCTTTTTATCACAGGACAAGAAATCAGAGCTCGAGAACTTAACCGGTAGAAATTTTTTTTTTGAAAAAATCCCTAAGCCCCGGGGTCACAATTTCAGAAAAAATCTGACTTTCGGGAATTCACTCAAAAATGGTGCCCAACGGTTGCAGATGCTCCCCTGAAAGGTTTGGCGTTCGAAACAGAAGGCTTTTTTTCACAGGACAAGAAATCAGCCCTCGACAACTTAACCGGCAGAATTTTTTTTTTTGAAAAAATCCCTAAGCCCCGGGGTCACAATTTCAGAAAAAATCTGACTTTCGGGAATTCACTCAAAAATGGTGCCCAACGGTTGCAAATGCTCCCCTGAAAGGTTTGGCTGTCGAAACAGAAGGCTTTTTATCACAGGACAAGAAATCAGCCCTCGACAACTTAACCGGCAGAAATCTTTTTTTTGAAAAAATCCCTAAGCCCCGGGGTCACAATTTCAGAAAAAATCTGACTTTCGGGAATTCACTCAAAAATGGTGCCCAACGGTTGCAAATGCTCCCCTGAAAGGTTTGGCGGTCGAAACGGAAGGCTTTTTATCACAGGACAAGAAATCAGAGCTCGAGAACTTAACCGGCAGAAAAATATTTTTTTGAAAAAATCCCTAAGCCCCGGGGTCACAATTTCATAAAAAATCTGACTTTGGGGAATTCACTCAAAAATGATGCCAAACGGTTGCAAATGCTCCCCTGAAAGGGCTGGCGGTCGAAATAGAAGGCTTTTTATCACAGGACAAGAAATCAGAGCTCGAGAACTTAACCGGCAGAAAAATATTTTTTTGAAAAAATCCCTAAGCCCCGGGGTCACAATTTCATAAAAAAACTGACTTTCGGGAATTCACTCAAAAATGGTGCCCAACGGTTGCAAATGCTCCCCTGAAAGGTTTGGCCGTCGAAACAGAAGGCTTTTTATCACAGGACAAGAAATCAGCCCTCGACAACTTAACCGGCAGAAATTTTTTTTTTGAAAAAATCCCTAAGCCCCGGGGTCACAATTTCATAAAAAATCTGACTTTCCGGAATTCACTCAAAAATGGTGCCCAACGGTTGCAAATGCTCCCCTGAAAGGTTTGGCGGTCTAAACAGATGTATTTTTATCTCAGGGCAAGAAATCAGCCCTCGACAACTTAACCGGTAGAAATTTTTTTTTTGAAAAAATCCCTAAGCCCCGGGGTCACAATTTCATAAAAAATCTGACTTTCGGGAATTCACTCAAAAATGGTGCCCAACGGTTGCAAATGCTCCCCTGAAAGGTTTGGCCGTCGAAACAGAAGGCTTTTTATCACAGGACAAGAAATCAGAGCTCGAGAACTTAACCGGCAGAAAAATATTTTTTTGAAAAAATCCCTAAGCCCCGGGGTCACAATTTCATAAAAAATCTGACTTTGGGGAATTCACTCAAAAATGATGCCAAACGGTTGCAAATGCTCCCCTGAAAGGGCTGGCGGTCGAAACAGAAGTCTTTTTATCACAGGACAAGAAATCAGAGCTCGAGAACTTAACCGGCAGAAAAATATTTTTTTGAAAAAATCCCTAAGCCCCGGGGTCACAATTTCATAAAAAATCTGACTTTCGGGAATTCACTCAAAAATGGTGCCCAACGGTTGCAAATGCTCCCCTGAAAGGTTTGGCCGTCGAAACAGAAGGCTTTTTATCACAGGACAAGAAATCAGCCCTCGACAACTTAACCGGCAGAAATCTTTTTTTTGAAAAAATCCCTAAGCCCCGGGGTCACAATTTCATAAAAAATCTGACTTTCCGGAATTCACTCAAAAATGGTGCCCAACGGTTGCAAATGCTCCCCTGAAAGGTTTGGCGGTCTAAACAGATGTCTTTTTATCTCAGGGGAAGAAATCAGCCCTCGACAACTTAACCGGTAGAAATTTTTTTTTTGAAAAAATCCCTAAGCCCCGGGGTCACAATTTCATAAAAAATCTGACTTTCGGGAATTCACTCAAAAATGGTGCCCAACGGTTGCAAATGCTCCCCTGAAAGGTTTGGCCGTCGAAACAGACGGCTTTTTTTTCACAGGACAAGAAATCAGCCCTCGACAACTTAACCGGCAGAATTTTTTTTTTTGAAAAAATCCCTAAGCCCCGGGGTCACAATTTCAGAAAAAATCTGACTTTCGGGAATTCACTCAAAAATGGTGCCCAACGGTTGCCAATGCTCCCCTGAAAGGTTTGGCCGTCGAAACAGAAGGCTTTTTATCACAGGACAAGAAATCAGCCCTCGACAACTTAACCGGCAGAAATTTTTTTTTTGAAAAAATCCCTAAGCCCCGGGGTCACAATTTCAGAAAAAATCTGACTTTCGGGAATTCACTCAAAAATGGTGCCCAACGGTTGCAAATGCTCCCCTGAAAGGTTTGGCTGTCGAAACAGAAGGCTTTTTATCACAGGACAAGAAATCAGCCCTCGACAACTTAACCGGCAGAAATTTTTTTTTTGAAAAAATCCCTAAGCCCCGGGGTCACAATTTCAGAAAAAATCTGACTTTCGGGAATTCACTCAAAAATGGTGCCCAACGGTTGCAAATGCTCCCCTGAAAGGTTTGGCTGTCAAAACAGAAGGCTTTTTATCACAGGACAAGAAATCAGCCCTCGACAACTTAACCGGCAGAAATTTTTTTTTTGTAAAAATCCCTAAGCCCCGGGGTCACAGTTTCAGAAAAAATCTGAGTTTCGGGAATTCACTCAAAAATGGTGCCCAACGGTTGCAAATGCTCCCCTGAAAGGTTTGGCCGTCGAAACAGAAGGCTTTTTATCACAGGACAAGAAATCAGCCCTCAACAACTTAACCGGCAGAAATTTTTTTTTTGAAAAAATCCCTAAGCCCCGGGGTCACAATTTCATAAAAAATCTGACTTTCGGGAATTCACTCAAAAATGGTGCCCAACGGTTGCAAATGCTCCCCTGAAAGGTTTGGCCGTCGAAACAGAAGGCTTTTTATCACAGGACAAGAAATCAGAGCTCGATAACTTAACCGGCAGAAAAATATTTTTTTGAAAAAATCCCTAAGCACCGGGGTCACAATTTCAGAAAAAATCTGACTTTCGGGAATTCACTCAAAAATGGTGCCCAACGGTTGGCAATGCTCCCCTGAAAGGTTTGGCCGTCGAAACAGAAGGCTTCTTATCACAGGAGAAGAAATCAGCCCTCGACAACTTAACCGGCAGAAATTTATTTTTTGAAAAAATCCCTAAGCCCCGGGGTCACAATTTCAGAAAAAATCTGACTTTTGGGAATTCACTCAAAAATGGTGCCCAACAGTTGCAAATGCTCCCCGGAAAGTTTGGCCGTCGAAACAGAAGGCTTTTTATCACAGGACAAGAAATCAGCCCTCGACAACTTAACCGGCAGAATTTTTTTTTTGAAAAAATCCCTAAGCCCCGGGGTCACAATTTCATAAAAAATCTGACTTTCGGGAATTCACTCAAAAATGGTGCCCAACGGTTGCAAATGCTCCCCTGAACGGTTTGGCCGTCGAAACAGAAGGCTTTTTATCACAGGACAAGAAATCAGAGCTCGATAACTTAACCGGCAGAAAAATATTTTTTTGAAAAAATCCCTAAGCACCGGGGTCACAATTTCAGAAAAAATCTGACTTTCGGGAATTCACTCAAAAATGGTGCCCAACGGTTGCCAATGCTCCCCTGAAAGGTTTGGCCGTCGAAACAGAAGGCTTCTTATCACAGGACAAGAAATCAGCCCTCGACAACTTAACCGGCAGAAATTTATTTTTTGAAAAAATCCCTAAGCCCCGGGGTCACAATTTCAGAAAAAATCTGACTTTCGGGAATTCACTCAAAAATGGTGCCCAACGGTTGCAAATGCTCCCCTGAAAGGTTTGGCCGTCGAAACAAAAGGCTTTTTATCACAGGACAAGAAATCAGCCTTCGATAACTTAACCGGCAGAATTTTTTTTTTGAAAAAATCCCTAAGCCCCAGGGTCACAATTTCAGAAAAAATCTGACTGTCGGGAATTCACTCAAAAATGGTGCCCAGCGGTTGCAAATGCTCCCCTGAAAGGTTTGGCAGTCGAAACAGAAGGCTTTTTATCACAGGACAAGAAATCAGCCCTCGACAACTTAACCGGCAGAAATTTTTTTTTTGAAAAAATCCCTAAGCCCCGGGGTCACAATTTCAGAAAAAATCTGACTTTTGGGAATTCACTCAAAAATGGTGCCCAACGGTTGCAAATGCTCCCCTGAAAGGTTTGGCCGTCGAAACAGAAGGCTTTTTATCACAGGACAAGAAATCAGCCCTCGACAACTTAACCGGCAGAAATTTTTTTTTTGAAAAAATCCCTAAGGCCTGGGGTCACAATTTCAGAAAAAATCTGACTTTCGGGAATTCACTCAAAAATGGTGCCCAACGGTTGCAAATGCTCCCCTGAAAGGTTTGGCCGTCGAAACAGAAGGCTTTTTATCACAGGACAATAAATCAGCCCTCGACAACTTAACCGGCAGAATTTTTTTTTTTTGAAAAAATCCCTAAGCCCCGGGGTCACAATTTCAGAAAAAATCTGACTTTCGGGAATTCACTCAAAAATGGTGCCCAACGGTTGCAAATGCTCCCCTGAAAGGTTTGGCCGTCGAAACAGAAGGCTTTTTATCACAGGACAAGAAATCAGCCCTCGACAACTTAACTGGCAGAATATTTTTTTTGAAAAAATCCCTAAGCCCCGGGGTCACAATTTCAGAAAAAATCTGACTTTCGGGAATTCACTCAGAAATGGTGCCCAACGGTTGCAAATGCTCCCCTGAAAGGTTTGGCGGTCGAAACAGAAGGCTTTTTATCACAGGACAAGAAATAAGAGCTCGAGAACTTAACCGGCAGAAAAATATTTTTTTGAAAAAATCCCTAAGCCCCGGGGTCACAATTTCATAAAAAATCTGACTTTGGGGAATTCACTCAAAAATGGTGCCCAACGGTTGCAAATGCTCCCCTGAAAGGGCTGGCGGTCGAAACAGAAGGCTTTTTATCACAGGACAAGAAATCAGCCCTCGACAACTTAACCGCAAGAATTTTTTTTTGAAAAAATCCCTAAGCCCCGGGGTCACAATTTCAGAAAAAATCTGACTTTGGGGAATTCACTCAAAAATGGTGCCCAACGGTTGCAAATGCTCCCCTGAAAGGGCTGGCGGTCGAAACAGAAGGCTTTTTATCACAGGAGAAGAAATCAGAGCTCGATAACTTAACCGGCAAAAAAATATTTTTTTGAAAAAATCCCTAAGCCCCGGGGTCACAATTTTAGAAAAAATCTGACTTTCGGGAATTCACTCAAAAATGGTGCGAAACGGTTGCAAATGCTCCCCTGAAAGGTTTGGCCGTCGAAACAGAAGGCTTTTTATCACAAGACAAGAAATCAGCCCTCGACAACTTAACCGGCAGAAATTTTTTTTTGAAAAAATCCCTAAGCCCCAGGGTCACAATTTCATAAAAAATCTGACTTTCCGGAATTCACTCAAAAATGGTGCCCAACGGTTGCAAATGCTCCCCTGAAAGGTTTGGCGGTCTAAACAGATGTCTTTTTATCTCAGGGCAAGAAATCAGCCCTCGACAACTTAACCGGTAGAAATTTTTTTTTTCAAAAAATCCCTAAGCCCCGGGGTCACAATTTCATAAAAAATCTGACTTTCGGGAATTCACTCAAAAATGGTGCCCAACGGTTGCAAATGCTCCCCTGAAAGGTTTGGCCGTCGAAACAGACGGCTTTTTTTTCACAGGACAAGAAATCAGCCCTCGACAACTTAACCGGCAGAATTTTTTTTTTTGAAAAAATCCCTAAGCCCCGGGGTCACAATTTCAGAAAAAATCTGACTTTCGGGAATTCACTCAAAAATGGTGCCCAACGGTTGCAAATGCTCCCCTGAAAGGTTTGGCCGTCGAAACAGAAGGCTTTTTTTCACAGGACAAGAAATCAGCCCTCGACAACTTAACCGGCAGAAATTTTTTTTTTGAAAAAATCCCTAAGCCCCGGGGTCACAATTTCAGAAAAAATCTGACTTTCGGGAATTCACTCAAAAATGGTGCCCAACGGTTGCAAATGCTCCCCTGAAAGGTTTGTCTGTCAAAACAGAAGGCTTTTTATCACAGGACAAGAAATCAGCCCTCGACAACTTAACCGGCAGAATTTTTTTTTTTGTAAAAATCCCTAAGCCCCGGGGTCACAATTTCAGAAAAAATCTGACTTTCGGGAATTCACTCAAAAATGGTGCCCAACGGTTGCAAATGCTCCCCTGAAAGGTTTGGCGGTCGAAACAGAAGGCTTTTTATGACAGGACAAGAAATCAGCCCTCGACAACTTAACCGGCAGAAATTTTTTTTTTGAAAAACTCCCTAAGCCCCGGGGTCACAATTTCAGAAAAAATCTGACTTTTGGGAATTCACTCAAAAATGGTGCCCAACGGTTGCAAATGCTCCCCTGAAAGGTTTGGCCGTCGAAACAGAAGGCTTTTTATCACAGGACAAGAAATCAGCCCTCGACAACTTAACCGGCAGAAATTTTTTTTTTGAAAAAATCCCTAAGGCCCGGGGTCACAATTTCAGAAAAAATCTGACTTTCGGGAATTCACTCAAAAATGGTGCCCAACGGTTGCAAATGCTCCCCTGAAAGGTTTGGCCGTCGAAACAGAAGGCTTTTTATCACAGGACAATAAATCAGCCTTCGACAACTTAACCGGCAGAATTTTTTTTTTTGAAAAAATCCCTAAGCCCCGGGGTCACAATTTCAGAAAAAATCTGACTATCGGGAATTCACTCAAAAATGGTGCCCAACGGTTGCAAATGCTCCCCTGAAAGGGCTGGCGGTCGAAACAGAAGGCTTTTTATCACAGGACAAGAAATCAGAGCTCGAGAACTTAACCGGCAGAAAAATATTTTTTTGAAAAAATCCCTAAGCCCCGGGGTCACAATTTCAGAAAAAATCTGACTTTCGGGAATTCACTCAAAAATGGTGCCCAACGGTTGCAAATGCTCCCCTGAAAGGTTTGGCCGTCGAAACAGAAGGCTTTTTATCACAGGACAAGAAATCAGCCCTCGACAACTTAACCGCCAGAATTTTTTTTTGAAAAAATCCCTAAGCCCAAGGGGTCACAATTTCAGAAAAAATCTGACTTTCGGGAATTCACTCAAAAATGGTGCCCAACGGTTGCAAATGCTCCCCTGAAAGGTTTGGCCGTCGAAACAGAAGGCTTTTTATCACAAGACAAGAAATCAGCCCTCGACAACTTAACCGGCATAATTTTTTTTTTGAAAAAATCCCTAAGCCCCGGGGTCACAATTTCAGAAAAAATCTGACTTTCGGGAATTCACTCAAAAATGGTGCCCAACGGTTGCAAATGCTCCCCTGAAAGGTTTGGCGGTCGAAACAGAAGGCTTTTTATCACAGGACAAGAAATCAGCCCTCGACAACTTAACCGGCAGAAATTTTTTTTTTGAAAAAATCCCTAAGCCCCGGGGTCACAATTTCATAAAAAATCTGACTTTCGGGAATTCACTCAAAAATGGTGCCCAACGGTTGCAAATGCTCCCCTGAAAGGGCTGGCGGTCGAAACAGAAGGCTTTTTATCACAGGACAAGAAATCAGAGCTCGAGAACATAACCGGCAGAAAAATATTTTTTTGAAAAAATCCCTAAGCCCCGGGGTCACAATTTCATAAAAAATCTGACTTTCGGGAATTCACTCAAAAATGGTGCCCAACGGTTGCAAATGCTCCCCTGAAAGGTTTGGCCGTCGAAACAGAAGGCTTTTTATCACAGGACAAGAAATCAGCCCTCGACAACTTAACCGCCAGAATTTTTTTTTGAAAAAATCCCTAAGCCCAAGGGGTCACAATTTCAGAAAAAATCTGACCTTGGGGAATTCACTCAAAAATGGTGCCCAACGGTTGCAAATGCTCCCCTGAAAGGTTTGGCGGTCGAAAAAGAAGGCTTTTTATCACAGGACAAGAAATCAGAGCTCGAGAACTTAACCGGCAGAAAAATATTTTTTTGAAAAAATCCCTAAGCCCCGGGGTCACAATTTTAGAAAAAATCTGACTTTCGGGAATTCACTCAAAAATGGTGCGAAACGGTTGCAAATGCTCCCCTGAAAGGTTTGGCCGTCGAAACAGAAGGCTTTTTATCACAAGACAAGAAATCAGCCCTCGACAACTTAACTGGCATAATTTTTTTTTTGAAAAAATCCCTAAGCCCCGGGGTCACAATTTTAGAAAAAATCTGACTTCACGGGAATTCACTCAAAAATGGTGCCCAACGGTTGCAAATGCTCCCCTGAAAGGTTTGGCCGTCGAAACAGAAGGCTTTTTATCACAGGACAAGAAATCAGCCCTCGACAACTTAACCGCCAGAATTTTTTTTTGAAAAAATCCCTAAGCCCAAGGGGTCACAATTTCAGAAAAAATCTGACTTTGGGGAATTCACTCAAAAATGGTGCCCAACGGTTGCAAATGCTCCCCTGAAAGGGCTGGCGGTCGAAACAGAAGGCTTTTTATCACAGGACAAGAAATCAGAGCTCGATAACTTAACCGGCAGAAAAATATTTTTTTGAAAAAATCCCTAAGCCCCGGGGTCACAATTTTAGAAAAAATCTGACTTCACGGGAATTCACTCAAAAATGGTGCCCAACGGTTGCAAATGCAGCCTGAAAGGTTTGGCGGTCGAAACAGAAGGCTTTTTATCACAGGACAAGAAATCAGCCCTCGACAACTTAACCGGCAGAAAATTTTTTTTTGAAAAAATCCCTAAGCCCCGGGGTCACAATTTCAGAAAAAATCTGACTTTCGGGAATTCACTCAAAAATGGTGCCCAACGGTTGCAAATGCTCCCCTGAAAGGTTTGGCCGTCGAAACAGACGGCTTTTTATCACAGGACAAGAAATCAGCCCTCGACAACTTAACCGCCAGAATTTTTTTTTGAAAAAATCCCTAAGCCCCGGGGTCACAATTTCAGAAAAAATCTGACTTTGGGGAATTCACTCAAAAATGGTGCCCAACGGTTGCAAATGCTCCCCTGAAAGGGCTGGCGGTCGAAACAGAAGGCTTTTTATCACAGGACAAGAAATCAGAGCTCGATAACTTAACCGGCAGAAAAATATTTTTTTGAAAAAATCCCTAAGCCCCGGGGTCACAATTTTAGAAAAAATCTGACTTCACGGGAATTCACTCAAAAATGGTGCCCAACGGTTGCAAATGCTCCCCTGAAAGGTTTGGCGGTCGAAACAGAAGGCTTTTTATCACAGGACAAGAAATCAGCCCTCGACAACTTAACCGGCAGAAAAATATTTTTTTGAAAAAATCCCTAAGCCCCGGGGTCACAATTTTAGAAAAAATCTGACTTCACGGGAATTCACTCAAAAATGGTGCCCAACGGTTGCAAATGCTCCCCTGAAAGGTTTGGCCGTCGAAACAGAAGGCTTTTTATCACAGGACAAGAAATCAGCCCTCGACAACTTAACCGCCAGAATTTTTTTTTGAAAAAATCCCTAAGCCCAAGGGGTCACAATTTCAGAAAAAATCTGACTTTGGGGAATTCACTCAAAAATGGTGCCCAACGGTTGCAAATGCTCCCCTGAAAGGGCTGGCGGTCGAAACAGAAGGCTTTTTATCACAGGACAAGAAATCAGAGCTCGATAACTTAACCGGCAGAAAAATATTTTTTTGAAAAAATCCCTAAGCCCCGGGGTCACAATTTTAGAAAAAATCTGACTTCACGGGAATTCACTCAAAAATGGTGCCCAACGGTTGCAAATGCAGCCTGAAAGGTTTGGCGGTCGAAACAGAAGGCTTTTTATCACAGGACAAGAAATCAGCCCTCGACAACTTAACCGGCAGAAAATTTTTTTTTGAAAAAATCCCTAAGCCCCGGGGTCACAATTTCTGAAAAAATCTGACTTTCGGGAATTCACTCAAAAATGGTGCCCAACGGTTGCCAATGCTCCCCTGAAAGGTTTGTCCGTCGAAACAGAAGGCTTTTTATCACAGGACAAGAAATCAGCCCTCGACAACTTAACCGGCAGAATTTTTTTTTTTTGAAAAAATCCCTAAGCCCCGGGGTCACAATTTCAGAAAAAATCTGACTTTCGGGAATTCACTCAAAAATGGTGCCCAACGGTTGCAAATGCTCCCCTGAAAGGGCTGGCGGTCGAAACAGAAGGCTTTTTATCACAGGACAAGAAATCAGAGCTCGATAACTTAACCGGCAGAATTTTTTTTTTTTGAAAAAAATCCCTAAGCCCCGGGGTCACAATTTCAGAAAAAATCTGACTTTCGGGAATTCACTCAAAAATGGTGCCCAACGGTTGCAAATGCTCCCCTGAAAGGTTTGGCTGTCGAAACAGAAGGCTTTTTACCACAGGACAAGAAATCAGCCCTCGACAACTTAACCGGCAGAATTTTTTTTTTTGAAAAAATCCCTAAGCCCCGGGGTCACAATTTCAGAAAAAATCTGACTTTCGGGAATTCACTCAAAAATGGTGCCCAACGGTTGCAAATGCTCCCCTGAAAGGTTTGGCCGTAGAAACAGAAGGCTTCTTATCACAGGACAAGAAATCAGCCCTCGACAACTTAACCGGCAGAATTTTTTTTTTTTGAAAAAATCCCTAAGCCCTGGGGTCACAATTTTAGAAAAAATCTGACTTTCGGGAATTCACTCAAAAATGGTGCCCAACGGTTGCAAATGCTCCCCTGAAAGGTTTGGCCGTCGAAACAGAAGGCTTTTTATCACAGGACAAGAAATCAGCCCTCGACAACTTAACCGGCAGAAATTTTTTTTTTGAAAAAATCCCTAAGCCCCGGGGTCACAATTTCAGAAAAAATCTGACTTTCGGGAATTCACTCAAAAATGGTGCCCAACGGTTGCAAATGCTCCCCTGAAAGGTTTGGCTGTCGAAACAGAAGGCTTTTTATCACAGGACAAGAAATCAGCCCTCGACAACTTAACTGGCAGAATTTTTTTTTTTTGAAAAAATCCCTAAGCCCCGGGGTCACAATTTCAGAAAAAATCTGACTTTGGGGAATTCACTCAAAAATGGTGCCCAACGGTTGCAAATGCTCCCCTGAAAGGTTTGGCCGTCGAAACAGAAGGCTTTTTATCACAGGACAAGAAATCAGCCCTCGACAACTTAACCGCCAGAATTTTTTTTTGAAAAAATCCCTAAGCCCCGGGGTCACAATTTCAGAAAAAATCTGACTTTGGGGAATTCACTCAAAAATGGTGCCCAACGGTTGCAAATGCTCCCCTGAAAGGGCTGGCGGTCGAAACAGAAGGCTTTTTATCACAGGACAAGAAATCAGAGCTCGATAAGTTAACCGGCAGAATTTTTTTTTTTTGAAAAAAATCCCTAAGCCCCGGGGTCACAATTTCATAAAAAATCTGACTTTCGGGAATTCACTCAAAAATGGTGCCCAACGGTTGCAAATGCTCCCCTGAAAGGTTTGGCCGTCGAAACAGAAGGCTTCTTATCACAGGACAAGAAATCAGCCCTCGACAACTTAACCGGCAGAATTTTTTTTTTTGAAAAAATCCCTAAGCCCTGGGGTCACAATTTCAGAAAAAATCTGACTTTCGGGAATTCACTCAAAAATGGTGCCCAACGGTTGCAAATGCTCCCCTGAAAGGTTTGGCCGTAGAAACAGAAGGCTTCTTATCACAGGACAAGAAATCAGCCCTCGACAACTTAACCGGCAGAATTTTTTTTTTTTGAAAAAATCCCTAAGCCCCGGGGTCACAATTTTAGAAAAAATCTGACTTTCGGGAATTCACTCAAAAATGGTGCCCAACGGTTGCAAATGCTCCCCTGAAAGGTTTGGCCGTCGAAACAGAAGGCTTTTTATCACAGGACAAGAAATCAGCCCTCGACAACTTAACCGGCAGAAATTTTTTTTTTGAAAAAATCCCTAAGCCCCGGGGTCACAATTTCATAAAAAATCTGACTTTCGGGAATTCACTCAAAAATGGTGCCCAACGGTTGCAAATGCTCCCCTGAAAGGTTTGGCTGTCGAAACAGAAGGCTTTTTATCACAGGACAAGAAATCAGCCCTCGACAACTTAACTGGCAGAATTTTTTTTTTTTGAAAAAATCCCTAAGCCCCGGGGTCACAATTTCAGAAAAAATCTGACTTTCGGGAATTCACTCAAAAATGGTGCCCAACGGTTGCAAATGCTCCCCTGAAAGGTTTGGCCGTCGAAACAGAAGGCTTTTTATCACAGGACAAGAAATCAGCCCTCGACAACTTAACCGCCAGAATTTTTTTTTGAAAAAATCCCTAAGCCCCGGGGTCACAATTTCAGAAAAAATCTGACTTTGGGGAATTCACTCAAAAATGGTGCCCAACGGTTGCAAATGCTCCCCTGAAAGGGCTGGCGGTCGAAACAGAAGGCTTTTTATCACAGGACAAGAAATCAGAGCTCGATAAGTTAACCGGCAGAATTTTTTTTTTTTGAAAAAAATCCCTAAGCCCCGGGGTCACAATTTCAGAAAAAATCTGACTTTCGGGAATTCACTCAAAAATGGTGCCCAACGGTTGCAAATGCTCCCCTGAAAGGTTTGGCTGTCGAAACAGAAGGCTTTTTATCACAGGACAAGAAATCAGCCCTCGACAACTTAACCGGCAGAATTTTTTTTTTTGAAAAAATCCCTAAGCCCCGGGGTCACAATTTCAGAAAAAATCTGACTTTCGGGAATTCACTCAAAAATGGTGCCCAATGGTTGCAAATGCTCCCCTGAAAGGTTTGGCCGTCGAAACAGAAGGCTTTTTATCACAGGACAAGAAATCAGCCCTCGACAACTTAACCGCCAGAATTTTTTTTTGAAAAAATCCCTAAGCCCCGGGGTCACAATTTCAGAAAAAATCTGACTTTGGGGAATTCACTCAAAAATGGTGCCCAACGGGTGCAAATGCTCCCCTGAAAGGGCTGGCGGTCGAAACAGAAGGCTTTTTATCACAGGACAAGAAATCAGAGCTCGATAACTTAACCGGCAGAAAAATATTTTTTTGAAAAAATCCCTAAGCCCCGGGGGCCACAATTTTAGAAAAAATCTGACTTTCGGGAATTCACTCAAAAATGGTGCGAAACGGTTGCAAATGCTCCCCTGAAAGGTTTGGCCGTCGAAACAGAAGGCTTTTTATCACAAGACAAGAAATCAGCCCTCGACAACTTAACCGGCAGAATTATTTTTTTGAAAAAATCCCTAAGCCCCGGGGTCATAATTTCAGAAAAAATCTGACTTTCGGGAATTCACTCAGAAATGGTGCCCAACGGTTGCAAATGCTCCCCTGAAAGGTTTGGCCGTCGAAACAGAAGGCTTTTTATCACAGGACAAGAAATCAGAGCTCGATAACTTAACCGGCAGAATTTTTTTTTTTTTGAAAAAAATCCCTAAGCCCCGGGGTCACAATTTCAGAAAAAATCTGACTTTCGGGAATTCACTCAAAAATGGTGCCCAACGGTTGCAAATGCTCCCCTGAAAGGTTTGGCTGTCGAAACAGAAGGCTTTTTATCACAGGACAAGAAATCAGCCCTCGACAACTTAACCGGCAGAATTTTTTTTTTTGAAAAAATCCCTAAGCCCCGGGGTCACAATTTCAGAAAAAATCTGACTTTCGGGAATTCACTCAAAAATGGTGCCCAATGGTTGCAAATGCTCCCCTGAAAGGTTTGGCCGTCGAAACAGAAGGCTTTTTATCACAGGACAAGAAATCAGCCCTCGACAACTTAACCGCCAGAATTTTTTTTTGAAAAAATCCCTAAGCCCCGGGGTCACAATTTCAGAAAAAATCTGACTTTGGGGAATTCACTCAAAAATGGTGCCCAACGGGTGCAAATGCTCCCCTGAAAGGGCTGGCGGTCGAAACAGAAGGCTTTTTATCACAGGACAAGAAATCAGAGCTCGATAACTTAACCGGCAGAAAAATATTTTTTTGAAAAAATCCCTAAGCCCCGGGGTCACAATTTTAGAAAAAATCTGACTTTCGGGAATTCACTCAAAAATGGTGCGAAACGGTTGCAAATGCTCCCCTGAAAGGTTTGGCCGTCGAAACAGAAGGCTTTTTATCACAAGACAAGAAATCAGCCCTCGACAACTTAACCGGCAGAATTTTTTTTTTGAAAAAATCCCTAAGCCCCGGGGTCATAATTTCAGAAAAAATCTGACTTTCGGGAATTCACTCAGAAATGGTGCCCAACGGTTGCAAATGCTCCCCTGAAAGGTTTGGCCGTCGAAACAGAAGGCTTTTTATCACAGGACAAGGAATAAGCCCTCGACAACTTAACCGGCAGAAATTTTTTTTTTGAAAAAATCCCTAAGCCCCGGGGTCACAATTTCATAAAAAATCTGACTTTCGGGAATTCACTCAAAAATGGTGCCCAACGGTTGCAAATGCTCCCCTGAAAGGTTTGGCCGTCGAAACAGAAGGCTTTTTATCACAGGACAAGAAATCAGCCCTCGACAACTTAACCGGCAGAAAATTTTTTTTTGAAAAGATCCCTAAGCCCCGGGGTCACAATTTCAGAAAAAATCTGACTTTCGGGAATTCACTCAAAAATGGTGCCCAACGGTTGCCAATGCTCTCCTGAAAGGTTTGGCCGTCGAAACAGAAGGCTTCTTATCACAGGACAAGAAATCAGCCCTCGACAACTTAACCTGCAGAATTTTTTTTTTTTGAAAAAATCCCTAAGCCCCGGGGTCACAATTTCAGAAAAAATCTGACTTTCGGGAATTCACTCAAAAATGGTGCCCAACGGTTGCAAATGCTCCCCTGAAAGGTTTGGCCGTCGAAACAGAAGGCTTTTTATCACAGGACAAGAAATCAGCCCTCGACAACTTAACCGGCAGAAAACTATTTTTTTGAAAAAATCCCTAAGCCCCGGGGTCACAATTTCAGAAAAAATCTGACTTTCGGGAATTCACTCAAAAATGGTGCCCAACGGTTGCAAATGCTCCCCTGAAAGGTTTGGCGGTCGAAACAGAAGGCTTTTTATCACAGGACAAGAAATCAGAGCTCGAGAACTTAACCGGCAGAATTTTTTTTTTTTGAAAAAAATCCCTAAGCCCCGGGGTCACAATTTCAGAAAAAATCTGACTTTCGGGAATTCACTCAAAAATGGTGCCCAACGGTTGCAAATGCTCCCCTGAAAGGTTTGGCTGTCGAAACAGAAGGCTTTTTATCACAGGACAAGAAATCAGCCCTCGACAACTTAACCGGCAGAAATTATTTTTTTGAAAAAATCCCTAAGCCCCGGGGTCACAATTTGAGAAAAAATCTGACTTTCGGGAATTCACTCAAAAATGGTGCCCAACGGTTGCAAATGCTCCCCTGAAAGGTTTGGCGGTCGAAACAGAAGGCTTTTTATCACAGGACAAGAAATCAGCCCTCGACAACTTAACCGCCAGAATTTTTTTTTGAAAAAATCCCTAAGCCCCGGGGTCACAATTTCATAAAAAATCTGACTTTCGGTAATTCACTCAAAAATGGTGCCCAACGGTTGCAAATGCTCCCCTGAAAGGGCTGGCGGTCGAAACAAAAGGCTTTTTATCACAGGACAAGAAATCAGAGCTCGAGAACTTAACCGGCAGAAAAATATTTTTTTGAAAAAATCCTTAAGCCCCGGGGTCACAATTTCAGAAAAAATCTGACTTTCGGGAATTCACTCAAAAATGGTGCCCAACGGTTGCAAATGCTCCCCTGAAAGGTTTGGCCGTCGAAACAGAAGGCTTTTTATCACAGGACAAGAAATCAGCCTTCGACAACTTAACCGCCAGAATTTTTTTTTGAAAAAATCCCTAAGTCCCGGGGTCACAATTTCAGAAAAAATCTGACTTTCGGGAATTCACTCAAAAATGGTGCCCAACGGTTGCAAATGCTCCCCTGAAAGGTTTGGCGGTCGAAACAGAAGGCTTTTTATCACAGGACAAGAAATCAGAGCTCGAGAACTTAACCGGCGGAAAAATATTTTTTTGAAAAAATCCCTAAGCCCCGGGGTCACAATTTCATAAAAAATCTGACTTTCGGGAATTCACTCAAAAATGGTGCCCAACGGTTGCAAATGCTCCCCTGAAAGGGCTTGCGGTCGAAACAGAAGGCTTTTTATCACAGGACAAGAAATCAGAGCTCGAGAACTTAACCGGCAGAAAAATATTTTTTTGAAAAAATCCCTAAGCCCCGGGGTCACAATTTCAGAAAAAATCTGACTTTCGGGAATTCACTCAAAAATGGTGCCCAACGGTTGCAAATGCTCCCCTGAAAGGTTTGGCCGTCGAAACAGAAGGCTTTTTATCACAGGACAAGAAATCAGCCCCCGACAACTTAACCGCCAGAATTTTTTTTTGAAAAAATCCCTAAGCCCCGGGGTCACAATTTCAGAAAAAATCTGACTTTCGGGAATTCACTCAAAAATGGTGCCCAACGGTTGCAAATGCTCCCCTGAAAGGTTTGGCCGTCGAAACAGAAGGCTTTTTATCACAGGACAAGAAATCAGCCCTCGACAACTTAACCGGCAGAAAACTATTTTTTTGAAAAAATCCCTAAGCCCCGGGGTCACAATTTCAGAAAAAATCTGACTTTCGGTAATTCACTCAAAAATGGTGCCCAACGGTTGCAAATGCTCCCCTGAAAGGTTTGGCTGTCGAAACAGAAGGCTTTTTATCACAGGACAAGAAATCAGCCCTCGACAACTTAACCGGCAGAAATTATTTTTTTGAAAAAATCCCTAAGCCCCGGGGTCACAATTTGAGAAAAAATCTGACTTTCGGGAATTCACTCAAAAATGGTGCCCAACGGTTGCAAATGCTCCCCTGAAAGGTTTGGCGGTCGAAACAGAAGGCTTTTTATCACAGGACAAGAAATCAGCCCTCGACAACTTAACCGCCAGAATTTTTTTTTGAAAAAATCCCTAAGCCCCGGGGTCACAATTTCATAAAAAATCTGACTTTGGGGAATTCACTCAAAAATGGTGCCCAACGGTTGCAAATGCTCCCCTGAAAGGGCTGGCGGTCGAAACAAAAGGCTTTTTATCACAGGACAAGAAATCAGAGCTCGAGAACTTAACCGGCAGAAAAATATTTTTTTGAAAAAATCCTTAAGCCCCGGGGTCACAATTTCAGAAAAAATCTGACTTTCGGGAATTCACTCAAAAATGGTGCCCAACGGTTGCAAATGCTCCCCTGAAAGGTTTGGCCGTCGAAACAGAAGGCTTTTTATCACAGGACAAGAAATCAGCCTTCGACAACTTAACCGCCAGAATTTTTTTTTGAAAAAATCCCTAAGTCCCGGGGTCACAATTTCAGAAAAAATCTGACTTTCGGGAATTCACTCAAAAATGGTGCCCAACGGTTGCAAATGCTCCCCTGAAAGGTTTGGCGGTCGAAACAGAAGGCTTTTTATCACAGGACAAGAAATCAGAGCTCGAGAACTTAACCGGCAGAAAAATATTTTTTTGAAAAAATCCCTAAGCCCCGGGGTCACAATTTCATAAAAAATCTGACTTTCGGGAATTCACTCAAAAATGGTGCCCAACGGTTGCAAATGCTCCCCTGAAAGGGCTTGCGGTCGAAACAGAAGGCTTTTTATCACAGGACAAGAAATCAGAGCTCGAGAACTTAACCGGCAGAAAAATATTTTTTTGAAAAAATCCCTAAGCCCCGGGGTCACAATTTCAGAAAAAATCTGACTTTCGGGAATTCACTCAAAAATGGTGCCCAACGGTTGCAAATGCTCCCCTGAAAGGTTTGGCCGTCGAAACAGAAGGCTTTTTATCACAGGACAAGAAATCAGCCCCCGACAACTTAACCGCCAGAATTTTTTTTTGAAAAAATCCCTAAGCCCCGGGGTCACAATTTCAGAAAAAATCTGACTTTCGGGAATTCACTCAAAAATGGTGCCCAACGGTTGCAAATGCTCCCCTGAAAGGGCTGGCGGTCGAAACAGAAGGCTTTTTATCACAGGACAAGAAATCAGAGCTCGATAACTTAACCGGCAGAAAAATATTTTTTTGAAAAAATCCCTAAGCCCCGGGGTCACAATTTCAGAAAAAATCTGACTTTCGGGAATTCACTCAAAAATGGTGCCCAACGGTTGCAAATGCTCCCCTGAAAGGTTTGGCGGTCGAAACAGAAGGCTTTTTATCACAGGACAAGAAATCAGCCTTCGACAACTTAACCGGCAGAAATTTTTTTTTTTGAAAAAATCCCTAAGCCCCGGGGTCACAATTTCATAAAAAATCTGACTTTCGGGAATTCACTCAAAAATGGTGCCCAACGGTTGCAAATGCTCCCCTGAAAGGTTTGGCCGTCGAAACAGAAGGCTTTTTATCACAGGACAAGAAATCAGCCCTCGACAACTTAACCGGCAGAAAAATTTTTTTTGAAAAGATCCCTAAGCCCCGGGGTCACAATTTCAGAAAAAATCTGACTTCACGGGAATTCACTCAAAAATGGTGCCCAACGGTTGCAAATGCTCCCCTGAAAGGTTTGGCCGTCGAAACAGAAGGCTTTTTATCACAGGACAAGAAATCAGCCCTCGACAACTTAACCGGCAGAAATTTTTCTTTTTGAAAAAATCCCTAAGCCCCGGGGTCACAATTTCATAAAAAATCTGACTTTCGGGAATTCACTCAAAAATGGTGCGAAACGGTTGCAAATGCTCCCCTGAAAGGTTTGGCCGTCGAAACAGAAGGCTTTTTATCACAAGACAAGAAATCAGCCCTCGACAACTTAACCGGCAGAATTTTTTTTTTGAAAAAATCCCTAAGCCCCGGGGTCATAATTTCAGAAAAAATCTGACTTTCGGGAATTCACTCAGAAATGGTGCCCAACGGTTGCAAATGCTCCCCTGAAAGGTTTGGCCGTCGAAACAGAAGGCTTTTTATCACAGGACAAGGAATAAGCCCTCGACAACTTAACCGGCAGAAATTTTTTTTTTGAAAAAATCCCTAAGCCCCGGGGTCACAATTTCATAAAAAATCTGACTTTCGGGAATTCACTCAAAAATGGTGCCCAACGGTTGCAAATGCTCCCCTGAAAGGTTTGGCCGTCGAAACAGAAGGCTTTTTATCACAGGACAAGAAATCAGCCCTCGACAACTTAACCGGCAGAAAATTTTTTTTTGAAAAGATCCCTAAGCCCCGGGGTCACAATTTCAGAAAAAATCTGACTTTCGGGAATTCACTCAAAAATGGTGCCCAACGGTTGCCAATGCTCTCCTGAAAGGTTTGGCCGTCGAAACAGAAGGCTTCTTATCACAGGACAAGAAATCAGCTCTCGACAACTTAACCTGCAGAATTTTTTTTTTTGAAAAAATCCCTAAGCCCCGGGGTCACAATTTCAGAAAAAATCTGACTTTCGGGAATTCACTCAAAAATGGTGCCCAACGGTTGCAAATGCTCCCCTGAAAGGTTTGGCCGTCGAAACAGAAGGCTTTTTATCACAGGACAAGAAATCAGCCCTCGACAACTTAACCGGCAGAAAACTATTTTTTTGAAAAAATCCCTAAGCCCCGGGGTCACAATTTCAGAAAAAATCTGACTTTCGGGAATTCACTCAAAAATGGTGCCCAACGGTTGCAAATGCTCCCCTGAAAGGTTTGGCGGTCGAAACAGAAGGCTTTTTATCACAGGACAAGAAATCAGAGCTCGAGAACTTAACCGGCAGAATTTTTTTTTTTTGAAAAAAATCCCTAAGCCCCGGGGTCACAATTTCAGAAAAAATCTGACTTTCGGTAATTCACTCAAAAATGGTGCCCAACGGTTGCAAATGCTCCCCTGAAAGGTTTGGCTGTCGAAACAGAAGGCTTTTTATCACAGGACAAGAAATCAGCCCTCGACAACTTAACCGGCAGAAATTATTTTTTTGAAAAAATCCCTAAGCCCCGGGGTCACAATTTGAGAAAAAATCTGACTTTCGGGAATTCACTCAAAAATGGTGCCCAACGGTTGCAAATGCTCCCCTGAAAGGTTTGGCGGTCGAAACAGAAGGCTTTTTATCACAGGACAAGAAATCAGCCCTCGACAACTTAACCGCCAGAATTTTTTTTTGAAAAAATCCCTAAGCCCCGGGGTCACAATTTCATAAAAAATCTGACTTTGGGGAATTCACTCAAAAATGGTGCCCAACGGTTGCAAATGCTCCCCTGAAAGGGCTGGCGGTCGAAACAAAAGGCTTTTTATCACAGGACAAGAAATCAGAGCTCGAGAACTTAACCGGCAGAAAAATATTTTTTTGAAAAAATCCCTAAGCCCCGGGGTCACAATTTCAGAAAAAATCTGACTTTCGGGAATTCACTCAAAAATGGTGCCCAACGGTTGCAAATGCTCCCCTGAAAGGGCTGGCGGTCGAAACAGAAGGCTTTTTATCACAGGACAAGAAATCAGAGCTTGATAACTTAACCGGCAGAAAAATATTTTTTTGAAAAAATCCCTAAGCCCCGGGGTCACAATTTCAGAAAAAATCTGACTTTCGGGAATTCACTCAAAAATGGTGCCCAACGGTTGCAAATGCTCCCCTGAAAGGTTTGGCGGTCGAAACAGAAGGCTTTTTATCACAGGACAAGAAATCAGCCTTCGACAACTTAACCGGCAGAAATTTTTTTTTTTGAAAAAATCCCTAAGCCCCGGGGTCACAATTTCATAAAAAATCTGACTTTCGGGAATTCACTCAAAAATGGTGCCCAACGGTTGCAAATGCTCCCCTGAAAGGTTTGGCGGTCGAAACAGAAGGCTTTTTATCACAGGACAAGAAATCAGCCCTCGACAACTTAACCGGCAGAAAAAATTTTTTTGAAAAGATCCCTAAGCCCCGGGGTCACAATTTCAGAAAAAATCTGACTTCACGGGAATTCACTCAAAAATGGTGCCCAACGGTTGCAAATGCTCCCCTGAAAGGTTTGGCCGTCGAAACAGAAGGCTTTTTATCACAGGACAAGAAATCAGCCCTCGACAACTTAACCGGCAGAAATTTTTTTTTTGAAAAAATCCCTAAGCCCCGGGGTCACAATTTCAGAAAAAATCTGACTTTCGGGAATTCACTCAAAAATGGTGCCCAACGGTTGCAAATGCTCCCCTGAAAGGTTTGGCCGTCGAAACAGAAGGCTTTTTATCACAAGACAAGAAATCAGCCCTCGACAACTTAACCGGTAGAATTATTTTTTTTGAAAAAATCCCTAAGCCCCGGGGTCACAATTTCATAAAAAATCTGACTTTCGGGAATTCACTCAAAAATGGTGCCCAACGGTTGCCAATGCTCCCCTGAAAGGTTTGGCGGTCGAAACAGAAGGCTTTTTATCACAGGACAAGAAATCAGCCCTCGACAACTTAACTGGCAGAATTTTTTTTTTGAAAAAATCCCTAAGCCCCGGGGTCACAATTTCAGAAAAAATCTGACTTTCGGGAATTCACTCAAAAATGGTGCCCAACGGTTGCAAATGCTCCCCTGAAAGGTTTGGCCGTCGAAACAGAAGGCTTTTTATCACAGGACAAGAAATCAGCCCCCGACAACTTAACCGCCAGAATTTTTTTTTGAAAAAATCCCTAAGCCCCGGGGTCACAATTTCAGAAAAAATCTGACTTTCGGGAATTCACTCAAAAATGGTGCCCAACGGTTGCAAATGCTCCCCTGAAAGGGCTGGCGGTCGAAACAGAAGGCTTTTTATCGCAGGACAAGAAATCAGAGCTCGATAACTTAACCGGCAGAAAAATATTTTTTTGAAAAAATCCCTAAGCCCCGGGGTCACAATTTCAGAAAAAATCTGACTTTCGGGAATTCACTCAAAAATGGTGCCCAACGGTTGCAAATGCTCCCCTGAAAGGTTTGGCGGTCGAAACAGAAGGCTTTTTATCACAGGACAAGAAATCAGCCTTCGACAACTTAACCGGCAGAAATTTTTTTTTTTTGAAAAAATCCCTAAGCCCCGGGGTCACAATTTCATAAAAAATCGGACTTTCGGGAATTCACTCAAAAATGGTCCCCAACGGTTGCAAATGCTCCCCTGAAAGGTTTGGCCGTCGAAACAGAAGGCTTTTTATCACAGGACAAGAAATCAGCCCTCGACAACTTAACCGGCAGAAAAATTTTTTTTGAAAAGATCCCTAAGCCCCGGGGTCACAATTTCAGAAAAAATCTGACTTCACGGGAATTCACTCAAAAATGGTGCCCAACGGTTGCCAATGCTCCCCTGAAAGGTTTGGCCGTCGAAACAGAAGGCTTTTTATCACAGGACAAGAAATCAGCCCTCGACAACTTAACCGGCAGAAATTTTTCTTTTTGAAAAAATCCCTAAGCCCCGGGGTCACAATTTCATAAAAAATCTGACTTTCGGGAATTCACTCAAAAATGGTGCCCAACGGTTGCAAATGCTCCCCTGAAAGGTTTGGCAGTCGAAACAGAAGGCTTTTCATCACAGGACAAGAAATCAGCCCTCAATAACTTAACCGGCAGAAATTTTTTTTTTGAAAAAATCCCTAAGCCCCGGGGTCACAATTTCAGAAAAAATCTGACTTTCGGGAATTCACTCAAAAATGGTGCCCAACGGTTGCAAATGCTCCCCTGAAAGGTTTGGCCGTCGAAACAGAAGGCTTTTTATCACAAGACAAGAAATCAGCCCTCGACAACTTAACCGGTAGAATTATTTTTTTTGAAAAAATCCCTAAGCCCCGGGGTCACAATTTCATAAAAAATCTGACTTTCGGGAATTCACTCAAAAATGGTGCCCAACGGTTGCCAATGCTCCCCTGAAAGGTTTGGCGGTCGAAACAGAAGGCTTTTTATCACAGGACAAGAAATCAGCCCTCGACAACTTAACTGGCAGAATTTTTTTTTTGAAAAAATCCCTAAGCCCCGGGGTCACAATTTCAGAAAAAATCTGACTTTCGGGAATTCACTCAAAAATGGTGCCCAACGGTTGCAAATGCTCCCCTGAAAGGTTTGGCAGTCGAAACAGAAGGCTTTTTATCACAGGACAAGAAATCAGCCCTCGACAACTTAACCGGCAGAAATTTTTTTTTTAAAAAAAATCCCTAAGCCCCGGAGTCACAATTTCAGAAAAAATCTGACTTTCGGGAATTCACTCAAAAATGGTGCCCAACGGTTGCAAATGCTCCCGTGAAAGGTTTGGCCGTCGAAACAGAAGGCTTTTTATCACAGGACAAGAAATCAGCCCCCGACAACTTAACCGCCAGAATTTTTTTTTGAAAAAATCCCTAAGCCCCGGGGTCACAATTTCAGAAAAAATCTGACTTTGGGGAATTCACTCAAAAATGGTGCCCAACGGTTGCAAATGCTCCCCTGAAAGGGCTGGCGGTCGAAACAGAAGGCTTCTTATCACAGGACAAGAAATCAGAGCTCGATAACTTAACCGGCAGAAAAATATTTTTTTGAAAAAATCCCTAAGCCCCGGGGTCACAATTTCAGAAAAAATCTGACTTTCGGGAATTCACTCAAAAATGGTGCCCAACGGTTGCAAATGCTCCCCTGAAAGGTTTGGCGGTCGAAACAGAAGGCTTTTTATCACAGGACAAGAAATCAGCCTTCGACAACTTAACCGGCAGAAATTTTTTTTTTGAAAAAATCCCTAAGCCCCGGGGTCACAATTTCATAAAAAATCTGACTTTCGGGAATTCACTCAAAAATGGTGCCCAACGGTTGCAAATGCTCCCCTGAAAGGTTTGGCCGTCGAAACAGAAGGCTTTTTATCACAGGACAAGAAATCAGCCCTCGACAACTTAACCGGCAGAATTTTTTTTTTTTTGAAAAAAATCCCTAAGCCCCGGGGTCACAATTTCAGAAAAAATCTGACTTCACGGGAATTCACTCAAAAATGGTGCCCAACGGTTGCAAATGCTCCCCTGAAAGGTTTGGCCGTCGAAACAGAAGGCTTTTTATCACAGGACAAGAAATCAGCCCTCGACAACTTAACCGGCAGAAATTTTTCTTTTTGAAAAAATCCCTAAGCCCCGGGGTCACAATTTCATAAAAAATCTGACTTTCGGGAATTCACTCAAAAATGGTGCCCAACGGTTGCAAATGCTCCCCTGAAAGGTTTGGCAGTCGAAACAGAAGGCTTTTTATCACAGGACAAGAAATCAGCCCTCGATAACTTAACCGGCAGAAATTTTTTTTTTGAAAAAATCCCTAAGCCCCGGGGTCACAATTTCAGAAAAAATCTGACTTTCGGGAATTCACTCAAAAATGGTGCCCAACGGTTGCAAATGCTCCCCTGAAAGGTTTGGCCATCGAAACAGAAGGCTTTTTATCACAAGACAAGAAATCAGCCCTCGACAACTTAACCGGAAGAAATTTTTTTTTAAAAAAAATCCCTAAGCCCCGGGGTCACAATTTCAGAAAAAATCTGACTTTCGGGAATTCACTCAAAAATGGTGCCCAACGGTTGCAAATGCTCCCCTGAAAGGTTTGGCGGTCGAAACAGAAGGCTTTTTATCACAGGACAAGAAATCAGAGCTCGAGAACTTAACCGGCAGAAAAATATTTTTTTGAAAAAATTTCTAAGCCCCGGGGTCACAATTTCAGAAAAAATCTGACTTCACGGGAATTCACTCAAAAATGGTGCCGAACGGTTGCAAATGCTCCCCTGAAAGGTTTGGCCGTCGAAACAGAAGGCTTTTTATCACAGGACAAGAAATCAGCCCTCGACAACTTAACCGGTAGAAATTTTTCTTTTTGAAAAAATCCCTAAGCCCCGGGGTCACAATTTCATAAAAAATCTGACTTTTGGGAATTCACTCAAAAATGGTGCCCAACGGTTGCAAATGCTCCCCTGAAAGGTTTGGCGGTCGAAACAGAAGGCTTTTTATCACAGGAGAAGAAATCAGCCCTCGATAACTTAACCGGCAGAAATTTTTTTTTTGAAAAAATCCCTAAGCCCCGGGGTCACAATTTCAGAAAAAATCTGACTTTCGGGAATTCACTCAAAAATGGTGCCCAACGGTTGCAAATGCTCCCCTGAAAGGTTTGGCCGTCGAAACAGAAGGCTTTTTATCACACGACAAGAAATCAGCCCTCGACAACTTAACCGGCAGAATTTTTTTTTTGTAAAAATCCCTAAGCCCCGGGGTCACAATTTCAGAAAAAATCTGACTTTCGGGAATTCACTCAAAAATGGTGCCCAACGGTTGCAAATGCTCCCCTGAAAGGTTTGGCCGTCGAAACAGAAGGCTTTTTATCACAAGACAAGAAATCAGCCCTCGACAACTTAACCGGCAGAATTTTTTTTTTGAAAAAATCCCTAAGCCCCGGGGTCACAATTTCAGAAAAAATCTGACTTTCGGGAATTCACTCAAAAATGGTGCCCAACGGTTGCAAATGCTCCCCTGAAAGGTTTGGCCGTCGAAACAGAAGGCTTTTTATCACAGGACAAGAAATCAGCCCTCGACAACTTAACCGGCAGAAATTTTTTTTTTGAAAAAATCCCTAAGCCCCGGGGTCACAATTTCAGAAAAAATCTGACTTTCGGGAATTCACTCAAAAATGGTGCCCAACGGTTGCAAATGCTCCCCTGAAAGGTTTGGCGGTCTAAACAGATGTCTTTTTATCTCAGGGCAAGAAATCAGCCCTCGACAACTTAACCGGTAGAAATTTTTTTTTTGAAAAAATCCGTAAGCCCCGGGGTCACAATTTCATAAAAAATCTGACTTTCGGGAATTCACTCAAAAATGGTGCCCAACGGTTGCAAATGTTCCCCTGAAAGGTTTGGCCGTCGAAACAGAAGGCTTTTTATCACAGGACAAGAAATCAGCCCTCGACAACTTAACCGGCAGAATTTTTTTTTTTGAAAAAATCCCTAAGCCCCGGGGTCACAATTTCAGAAAAAATCTGACTTTCGGGAATTCACTCAAAAATGGTGCCCAACGGTTGCAAATGCTCCCCTGAAAGGTTTGGCGGTCTAAACAGATGTCTTTTTATCTCAGGGCAAGAAATCAGCCCTCGACAACTTAACCGGTAGAATTTTTTTTTTTGAAAAAATCCGTAAGCCCCGGGGTCACAATTTCAGAAAAAATCTGACTTTCGGGAATTCACTCAAAAATGGTGCCCAACGGTTGCAAATGCTCCCCTGAAAGGTTTGGCCGTCGAAACAGAAGGCTTTTTTTTCACAGGACAAGAAATCAGCCCTCGACAACTTAACCGGCAGAATTTTTTTTTTTTGAAAAAATCCCTAAGCCCCGGGGTCACAATTTCAGAAAAAATCTGACTTTCGGGAATTCACTCAAAAATGGTGCCCAACGGTTGCCAATGCTCCCCTGAAAGGTTTGGCCGTCGAAACAGAAGGCTTCTTATCACAGGACAAGAAATCAGCCCTCGACAACTTAACCGGCAGAAATTTATTTTTTGAAAAAATCCCTAAGCCCCGGGGTCACAATTTCAGAAAAAATCTGACTTTCAGGAATTCACTCAAAAATGGTGCCGAACGGTTGCAAATGCTCCCCTGAAAGGTTTGGCCGTCGAAACAGAAGGCTTTTTATCACAGGACAAGAAATCAGCCCTCGACAACTTAACCGGCAGAAATTTTTCTTTTTGAAAAAATCCCTAAGCCCCGGGGTCACAATTTCAGAAAAAATCTGACTTTCGGGAATTCACTCAAAAATGGTGCCCAACGGTTGCAAATGCTCCCCTGAAAGGTTTGGCCGTCGAAACAGAAGGCTTTTTATCACAGGACAAGAAATCAGCCCTCGATAACTTAACCGGCAGAAATTTTTTTTTTGTAAAAATCCCTAAGCCCCGGGGTCACAATTTCAGAAAAAATCTGACTTTCGGGAATTCACTCAAAAATGGTGCCCAACGGTTGCAAATGCTCCCCTGAAAGGTTTGGCCGTCGAAACAGAAGGCTTTTTATCACAGGACAAGAAATCAGCCCTCGACAACTTAACCGGCAGAAATTTTTTTTTTGAAAAAATCCCTAAGCCCCGGGGTCACAATTTCAGAAAAAATCTGACTTTCGGGAATTCACTCAAAAATGGTGCCCAACGGTTGCAAATGCTCCCCTGAAAGGTTTGGCGGTCTAAACAGATGTCTTTTTATCTCAGGGCAAGAAATCAGCCCTCGACAACTTAACCGGTAGAAATTTTTTTTTTGAAAAAATCCGTAAGCCCCGGGGTCACAATTTCATAAAAAATCTGACTTTCGGGAATTCACTCAAAAATGGTGCCCAACGGTTGCAAATGTTCCCCTGAAAGGTTTGGCCGTCGAAACAGAAGGCTTTTTATCACAGGACAAGAAATCAGCCCTCGACAACTTAACCGGCAGAATTTTTTTTTTTGAAAAAATCCCTAAGCCCCGGGGTCACAATTTCAGAAAAAATCTGACTTTCGGGAATTCACTCAAAAATGGTGCCCAACGGTTGCAAATGCTCCCCTGAAAGGTTTGGCGGTCTAAACAGATGTCTTTTTATCTCAGGGCAAGAAATCAGCCCTCGACAACTTAACCGGTAGAATTTTTTTTTTTGAAAAAATCCGTAAGCCCCGGGGTCACAATTTCAGAAAAAATCTGACTTTCGGGAATTCACTCAAAAATGGTGCCCAACGGTTGCAAATGCTCCCCTGAAAGGTTTGGCCGTCGAAACAGAAGGCTTTTTTTTCACAGGACAAGAAATCAGCCCTCGACAACTTAACCGGCAGAATTTTTTTTTTTTGAAAAAATCCCTAAGCCCCGGGGTCACAATTTCAGAAAAAATCTGACTTTCGGGAATTCACTCAAAAATGGTGCCCAACGGTTGCCAATGCTCCCCTGAAAGGTTTGGCCGTCGAAACAGAAGGCTTCTTATCACAGGACAAGAAATCAGCCCGCGACAACTTAACCGGCAGAAATTTATTTTTTGAAAAAATCCCTAAGCCCCGGGGTCACAATTTCAGAAAAAATCTGACTTTCAGGAATTCACTCAAAAATGGTGCCGAACGGTTGCAAATGCTCCCCTGAAAGGTTTGGCCGTCGAAACAGAAGGCTTTTTATCACAGGACAAGAAATCAGCCCTCGATAACTTAACCGGCAGAAATTTTTTTTTTGTAAAAATCCCTAAGCCCCGGGGTCACAATTTCAGAAAAAATCTGACTTTCGGGAATTCACTCAAAAATGGTGCCCAACGGTTGCAAATGCTCCCCTGAAAGATTTGGCCGTCGAAACAGAAGGCTTTTTATCACAGGACAAGAAATCAGCCCTCGACAACTTAACCGGCAGAAATTTTTTTTTTGTAAAAATCCCTAAGCCCCGGGGTCACAATTTCATAAAAAATCTGACTTTCGGGAATTCACTCAAAAATGGTGCCCAACGGTTGCAAATGCTCCCCTGAAAGGTTTGGCGGTCGAAACAGAAGGCTTTTTATCACAGGAGAAGAAATCAGCCCTCGATAACTTAACCGGCAGAAATTTTTTTTTTGAAAAAATCCCTAAGCCCCGGGGTCACAATTTCAGAAAAAATCTGACTTTCGGGAATTCACTCAAAAATGGTGCCCAACGGTTGCAAATGCTCCCCTGAAAGGTTTGGCCGTCGAAACAGAAGGCTTTTTATCACACGACAAGAAATCAGCCCTCGACAACTTAACCGGCAGAATTTTTTTTTTGTAAAAATCCCTAAGCCCCGGGGTCACAATTTCAGAAAAAATCTGACTTTCGGGAATTCACTCAAAAATGGTGCCCAACGGTTGCAAATGCTCCCCTGAAAGGTTTGGCCGTCGAAACAGAAGGCTTTTTATCACAAGACAAGAAATCAGCCCTCGACAACTTAACCGGCAGAATTTTTTTTTTGAAAAAATCCCTAAGCCCCGGGGTCACAATTTCAGAAAAAATCTGACTTTCGGGAATTCACTCAAAAATGGTGCCCAACGGTTGCAAATGCTCCCCTGAAAGGTTTGGCCGTCGAAACAGAAGGCTTTTTATCACACGACAAGAAATCAGCCCTCGACAACTTAACCGGCAGAAATTTTTTTTTTGAAAAAATCCCTAAGCCCCGGGGTCACAATTTCAGAAAAAATCTGACTTTCGGGAATTCACTCAAAAATGGTGCCCAACGGTTGCAAATGCTCCCCTGAAAGGTTTGGCGGTCTAAACAGATGTCTTTTTATCTCAGGGCAAGAAATCAGCCCTCGACAACTTAACCGGTAGAAATTTTTTTTTTGAAAAAATCCGTAAGCCCCGGGGTCACAATTTCATAAAAAATCTGACTTTCGGGAATTCACTCAAAAATGGTGCCCAACGGTTGCAAATGTTCCCCTGAAAGGTTTGGCCGTCGAAACAGAAGGCTTTTTATCACAGGACAAGAAATCAGCCCTCGACAACTTAACCGGCAGAATTTTTTTTTTTGAAAAAATCCCTAAGCCCCGGGGTCACAATTTCAGAAAAAATCTGACTTTCGGGAATTCACTCAAAAATGGTGCCCAACGGTTGCAAATGCTCCCCTGAAAGGTTTGGCGGTCTAAACAGATGTCTTTTTATCTCAGGGCAAGAAATCAGCCCTCGACAACTTAACCGGTAGAATTTTTTTTTTTGAAAAAATCCGTAAGCCCCGGGGTCACAATTTCAGAAAAAATCTGACTTTCGGGAATTCACTCAAAAATGGTGCCCAACGGTTGCAAATGCTCCCCTGAAAGGTTTGGCCGTCGAAACAGAAGGCTTTTTTTTCACAGGACAAGAAATCAGCCCTCGACAACTTAACCGGCAGAATTTTTTTTTTTTGAAAAAATCCCTAAGCCCCGGGGTCACAATTTCAGAAAAAATCTGACTTTCGGGAATTCACTCAAAAATGGTGCCCAACGGTTGCCAATGCTCCCCTGAAAGGTTTGGCCGTCGAAACAGAAGGCTTCTTATCACAGGACAAGAAATCAGCCCTCGACAACTTAACCGGCAGAAATTTATTTTTTGAAAAAATCCCTAAGCCCCGGGGTCACAATTTCAGAAAAAATCTGACTTTCAGGAATTCACTCAAAAATGGTGCCGAACGGTTGCAAATGCTCCCCTGAAAGGTTTGGCCGTCGAAACAGAAGGCTTTTTATCACAGGACAAGAAATCAGCCCTCGACAACTTAACCGGCAGAAATTTTTCTTTTTGAAAAAATCCCTAAGCCCCGGGGTCACAATTTCAGAAAAAATCTGACTTTCGGGAATTCACTCAAAAATGGTGCCCAACGGTTGCAAATGCTCCCCTGAAAGGTTTGGCCGTCGAAACAGAAGGCTTTTTATCACAGGACAAGAAATCAGCCCTCGATAACTTAACCGGCAGAAATTTTTTTTTTGTAAAAATCCCTAAGCCCCGGGGTCACAATTTCAGAAAAAATCTGACTTTCGGGAATTCACTCAAAAATGGTGCCCAACGGTTGCAAATGCTCCCCTGAAAGGTTTGGCCGTCGAAACAGAAGGCTTTTTATCACAGGACAAGAAATCAGCCCTCGACAACTTAACCGGCAGAAATTTTTTTTTTGTAAAAATCCCTAAGCCCCGGGGTCACAATTTCATAAAAAATCTGACTTTCGGGAATTCACTCAAAAATGGTGCCCAACGGTTGCAAATGCTCCCCTGAAAGGTTTGGCCGTCGAAACAGAAGGCTTTTTATCACAAGACAAGAAATCAGCCCTCGACAACTTAACCGGCAGAATTTTTTTTTTGAAAAAATCCCTAAGCCCCGGGGTCACAATTTCAGAAAAAATCTGACTTTCGGGAATTCACTCAAAAATGGTGCCCAACGGTTGCAAATGCTCCCCTGAAAGGTTTGGCCGTCGAAACAGAAGGCTTTTTATCACAGGACAAGAAATCAGCCCTCGACAACTTAACCGGCAGAAATTTTTTTTTTGAAAAAATCCCTAAGCCCCGGGGTCACAATTTCATAAAAAATCTGACTTTCAGGAATTCACTCAAAGATGGTGCCCAACGGTTGCAAATGCTCCCCTGAAAGGTTTGGCCGTCGAAACCGATGTCTTTTTATCTCAGGGCAAGAAATCAGCCCTCGACAACTTAACCGGTAGAAATTTTTTTTTTGAAAAAATCCGTAAGCCCCGGGGTCACAATTTCATAAAAAATCTGACTTTCGGGAATTCACTCAAAAATGGTGCCCAACGGTTGCAAATGCTCCCCTGAAAGGTTTGGCCGTCGAAACAGAAGGCTTTTTTTTCACAGGACAAGAAATCAGCCCTCGACAACTTAACCGGCAGAAATTTTTTTTTTGAAAAAATCCCTAAGCCCCGGGGTCACAATTTCAGAAAAAATCTGACTTTCGGGAATTCACGCAAAAATGGTTCCCAACGGTTGCAAATGCTCCCCTGAAACGTTTGGCCGTCGAAACAGAAGGCTTTTTATCACAGGACAAGAAATCAGCCCTCGACAACTTAACCGGCAGAATTTTTTTTTTTGTAAAAATCCCTAAGCCCCGGGGTCACAATTTCAGAAAAAATCTGACTTTCGGGAATTCACTCAAAAATGGTGCCCAACGGTTGCAAATGCTCCCCTGAAAGGTTTGGCCGTCGAAACAGAAGGCTTTTTTTCACAGGACAAGAAATCAGCCCTCGACAACTTAACCGGCAGAATTTTTTTTTTGAAAAAATCCCTAAGCCCCGGGGTCACAATTTCAGAAAAAATCTGACTTTCGGGAATTCACTCAAAAATGGTGCCCAACGGTTGCAAATGCTCCCCTGAAAGGTTTGGCTGTCAAAACAGAAGGCTTTTTATCACAGGACAAGAAATCAGCCCTCGACAACTTAACCAGCAGAAATTTTTTTTTTGTAAAAATCCCTAAGCCCCGGGGTCACAATTTCATAAAAAATCTGACTTTCGGGAATTCACTCAAAAATGGTGCCCAACGGTTGCAAATGCTCCCCTGAAAGGTTTGGCCGTCGAAACAGAAGGCTTTTTTTTCACAGGACAAGAAATCAGCCCTCGACAACTTAACCGGCAGAAATTTTTTTTTTGAAAAAATCCCTAAGCCCCGGGGTCACAATTTCAGAAAAAATCTGACTTTCGGGAATTCACGCAAAAATGGTTCCCAACGGTTGCAAATGCTCCCCTGAAACGTTTGGCCGTCGAAACAGAAGGCTTTTTATCACAGGACAAGAAATCAGCCCTCGACAACTTAACCGGCAGAATTTTTTTTTTTGTAAAAATCCCTAAGCCCCGGGGTCACAATTTCAGAAAAAATCTGACTTTCGGGAATTCACTCAAAAATGGTGCCCAACGGTTGCAAATGCTCCCCTGAAAGGTTTGGCCGTCGAAACAGAAGGCTTTTTTTCACAGGACAAGAAATCAGCCCTCGACAACTTAACCGGCAGAATTTTTTTTTTGAAAAAATCCCTAAGCCCCGGGGTCACAATTTCAGAAAAAATCTGACTTTCGGGAATTCACTCAAAAATGGTGCCCAACGGTTGCAAATGCTCCCCTGAAAGGTTTGGCTGTCAAAACAGAAGGCTTTTTATCACAGGACAAGAAATCAGCCCTCGACAACTTAACCAGCAGAAATTTTTTTTTTGTAAAAATCCCTAAGCCCCGGGGTCACAATTTCATAAAAAATCTGACTTTCGGGAATTCACTCAAAAATGTTGCCCAACGGTTGCAAATGCTCCCCTGAAAGGTTTGGCCGTCGAAACAGAAGGCTTTTTATCACAGGACAAGAAATCAGCCCTCGACAACTTAAACGGCAGAATTTTTTTTTTTGAAAAAATCCCTAAGCCCCGGGGTCACAATTTCAGAAAAAATCTGACTTTCGGGAATTCACTCAAAAATGGTGCCCAACGGTTGCAAATGCTCCCCTGAAAGGTTTGGCCGTCGAAACAGAAGGCTTTTTTTCACAGGACAAGAAATCAGCCCTCGACAACTTAACCGGCAGAATTTTTTTTTTGAAAAAATCCCTAAGCCCCGGGGTCACAATTTCAGAAAAAATCTGACTTTCGGGAATTCACTCAAAAATGGTGCCCAACGGTTGCAAATGCTCCCCTGAAAGGTTTGGCTGTCAGAACAGAAGGCTTTTTATCACAGGACAAGAAATCAGCCCTCGACAACTTAACCAGCAGAAATTTTTTTTTTGTAAAAATCCCTAAGCCCCGGGGTCACAATTTCATAAAAAATCTGACTTTCGGGAATTCACTCAAAAATGTTGCCCAACGGTTGCAAATGCTCCCCTGAAAGGTTTGGCCGTCGAAACAGAAGGCTTTTTATCACAGGACAAGAAATCAGCCCTCGACAACTTAAACGGCAGAATTTTTTTTTTTGAAAAAATCCCTAAGCCCCGGGGTCACAATTTCAGAAAAAATCTGACTTTCGGGAATTCACTCAAAAATGGTGCCCAACGGTTGCAAATGCTCCCCTGAAAGGTTTGGCTGTCAAAAGAGAAGGCTTTTTATCACAGGACAAGAAATCAGCCCTCGACAACTTAACCGGCAGAAATTTTTTTTTTTGTAAAAATCCCTAAGCCCCGGGGTCACAATTTCAGAAAAAATCTGACTTTCGGGAATTCACTCAAAAATGGTGCCCAACGGATGCAAATGCTCCCCTGAAAGGTTTGGCCGTCGAAACAGAAGGCTTTTTATCACAGGACAAGAAATCAGCCCTCGACAACTTAACCGGCAGAAATTTTTTTTAAAAAAAAATCCCTAAGCCCCGGGGTCACAATTTCAGAAAAAATCTGACTTTGGGGAATTCACTCAAAAATGGTGCCCAACGGTTGCAAATGCTCCCCTGAAAGGTTTGGCCGTCGAAACAGAAGGCTTTTTATCACAGGACAAGAAATCAGAGCTCGATAACTTAACCGGCAGAAAAATATTTTTTTGAAAAAATCCCTAAGCACCGGGGTCACAATTTCAGAAAAAATCTGACTTTCGGGAATTCACTCAAAAATGGTGCCCAACGGTTGCCAATGCTCCCCTGAAAGGTTTAGCCGTCGAAACAGAAGGCTTCTTATCACAGGACAAGAAATCAGCCCTCGACAACTTAACCGGCAGAATTTTTTTTTTTGTAAAAATCCCTAAGCCCCGGGGTCACAATTTCAGAAAAAATCTGACTTTCGGGAATTCACTCAAAAATGGTGCCCAACGGTTGCAAATGCTCCCCTGAAAGGTTTGGCCGTCGAAACAGAAGGCTTTTTTTCACAGGACAAGAAATCAGCCCTCGACAACTTAACCGGCAGAATTTTTTTTTTGAAAAAATCCCTAAGCCCCGGGGTCACAATTTCAGAAAAAATCTGACTTTCGGGAATTCACTCAAAAATGGTGCCCAACGGTTGCAAATGCTCCCCTGAAAGGTTTGGCTGTCAAAACAGAAGGCTTTTTATCACAGGACAAGAAATCAGCCCTCGACAACTTAACCAGCAGAAATTTTTTTTTTGTAAAAATCCCTAAGCCCCGGGGTCACAATTTCATAAAAAATCTGACTTTCGGGAATTCACTCAAAAATGTTGCCCAACGGTTGCAAATGCTCCCCTGAAAGGTTTGGCCGTCGAAACAGAAGGCTTTTTATCACAGGACAAGAAATCAGCCCTCGACAACTTAAACGGCAGAATTTTTTTTTTTGAAAAAATCCCTAAGCCCCGGGGTCACAATTTCAGAAAAAATCTGACTTTCGGGAATTCACTCAAAAATGGTGCCCAACGGTTGCAAATGCTCCCCTGAAAGGTTTGGCCGTCGAAACAGAAGGCTTTTTTTCACAGGACAAGAAATCAGCCCTCGACAACTTAACCGGCAGAATTTTTTTTTTGAAAAAATCCCTAAGCCCCGGGGTCACAATTTCAGAAAAAATCTGACTTTCGGGAATTCACTCAAAAATGGTGCCCAACGGTTGCAAATGCTCCCCTGAAAGGTTTGGCTGTCAGAACAGAAGGCTTTTTATCACAGGACAAGAAATCAGCCCTCGACAACTTAACCAGCAGAAATTTTTTTTTTGTAAAAATCCCTAAGCCCCGGGGTCACAATTTCATAAAAAATCTGACTTTCGGGAATTCACTCAAAAATGTTGCCCAACGGTTGCAAATGCTCCCCTGAAAGGTTTGGCCGTCGAAACAGAAGGCTTTTTATCACAGGACAAGAAATCAGCCCTCGACAACTTAAACGGCAGAATTTTTTTTTTTGAAAAAATCCCTAAGCCCCGGGGTCACAATTTCAGAAAAAATCTGACTTTCGGGAATTCACTCAAAAATGGTGCCCAACGGTTGCAAATGCTCCCCTGAAAGGTTTGGCTGTCAAAAGAGAAGGCTTTTTATCACAGGACAAGAAATCAGCCCTCGACAACTTAACCGGCAGAAATTTTTTTTTTTGTAAAAATCCCTAAGCCCCGGGGTCACAATTTCAGAAAAAATCTGACTTTCGGGAATTCACTCAAAAATGGTGCCCAACGGATGCAAATGCTCCCCTGAAAGGTTTGGCCGTCGAAACAGAAGGCTTTTTATCACAGGACAAGAAATCAGCCCTCGACAACTTAACCGGCAGAAATTTTTTTTAAAAAAAAATCCCTAAGCCCCGGGGTCACAATTTCAGAAAAAATCTGACTTTGGGGAATTCACTCAAAAATGGTGCCCAACGGTTGCAAATGCTCCCCTGAAAGGTTTGGCCGTCGAAACAAAAGGCTTTTTATCACAGGACAAGAAATCAGAGCTCGATAACTTAACCGGCAGAAAAATATTTTTTTGAAAAAATCCCTAAGCACCGGGGTCACAATTTCAGAAAAAATCTGACTTTCGGGAATTCACTCAAAAATGGTGCCCAACGGTTGCCAATGCTCCCCTGAAAGGTTTAGCCGTCGAAACAGAAGGCTTCTTATCACAGGACAAGAAATCAGCCCTCGACAACTTAACCGGCTGAAATTTATTTTTTGAAAAAATCCCTAAGCCCCGGGGTCACAATTTCAGAAAAAATCTGACTTTCGGGAATTCACTCAAAAATGGTGCCCAACGGTTGCAAATGCTCCCCTGAAAGGTTTGGCCGTCGAAACAGAAGGCTTTTTTTCACAGGACAAGAAATCAGCCCTCGACAACTTAACCGGCAGAATTTTTTTTTTTGAAAAAATCCCTAAGCCCCGGGGTCACAATTTCAGAAAAAATCTGACTTTCGGGAATTCACTCAAAAATGGTGCCCAACGGTTGCCAATGCTCCCCTGAAAGGTTTGGCCGTCGAAACAGAAGGCTTTTTTTCACAGGACAAGAAATCAGCCCTCGACAACTTAACCGGCAGAATTTTTTTTTTTGAAAAAATCCCTAAGCCCCGGGGTCACAATTTCATAAAAAATCTGACTTTCGGGAATTCACTCAAAAATGGTGCCCAACGGTTGCAAATGCTCCCCTGAAAGGTTTGGCGGTCGAAACAGAAGGCTTTTTATCACAGGACAAGAAATCAGCCCTCGACAACTTAACCGACAGAAATTTTTTTTTTGAAAAAATCCCTAAGCCCCGGGGTCACAATTTCAGAAAAAATCTGACTTTCGGGAATTCACTCAAAAATGGTGCCCAACGGTTGCAAATGCTCCCCTGAAAGGTTTGGCCGTCGAAACAGAAGGCTTTTTTTCACAGGACAAGAAATCAGCCCTCGACAACTTAACCGGCAGAATTTTTTTTTTGAAAAAATCCCTAAGCCCCGGGGTCACAATTTCAGAAAAAATCTGACTTTCGGGAATTCACTCAAAAATGGTGCCCAACGGTTGCAAATGCTCCCCTGAAAGGTTTGGCTGTCAAAACAGAAGGCTTTTTATCACAGGACAAGAAATCAGCCCTCGACAACTTAACCAGCAGAAATTTTTTTTTTGTAAAAATCCCTAAGCCCCGGGGTCACAATTTCATAAAAAATCTGACTTTCGGGAATTCACTCAAAAATGTTGCCCAACGGTTGCAAATGCTCCCCTGAAAGGTTTGGCCGTCGAAACAGAAGGCTTTTTATCACAGGACAAGAAATCAGCCCTCGACAACTTAAACGGCAGAATTTTTTTTTTTGAAAAAATCCCTAAGCCCCGGGGTCACAATTTCAGAAAAAATCTGACTTTCGGGAATTCACTCAAAAATGGTGCCCAACGGTTGCAAATGCTCCCCTGAAAGGTTTGGCCGTCGAAACAGAAGGCTTTTTTTCACAGGACAAGAAATCAGCCCTCGACAACTTAACCGGCAGAATTTTTTTTTTGAAAAAATCCCTAAGCCCCGGGGTCACAATTTCAGAAAAAATCTGACTTTCGGGAATTCACTCAAAAATGGTGATCAACGGTTGCAAATGCTCCCCTGAAAGGTTTGGCTGTCAGAACAGAAGGCTTTTTATCACAGGACAAGAAATCAGCCCTCGACAACTTAACCAGCAGAAATTTTTTTTTTGTAAAAATCCCTAAGCCCCGGGGTCACAATTTCATAAAAAATCTGACTTTCGGGAATTCACTCAAAAATGTTGCCCAACGGTTGCAAATGCTCCCCTGAAAGGTTTGGCCGTCGAAACAGAAGGCTTTTTATCACAGGACAAGAAATCAGCCCTCGACAACTTAAACGGCAGAATTTTTTTTTTTGAAAAAATCCCCTAAGCCCCGGGGTCACAATTTCAGAAAAAATCTGACTTTCGGGAATTCACTCAAAAATGGGTGCCCAACGGTTGCAAATGCTCCCCTGAAAGGTTTGGCTGTCAAAAGAGAAGGCTTTTTATCACAGGACAAGAAATCAGCCCTCGACAACTTAACCGGCAGAAATTTTTTTTTTTCTAAAAATCCCTAAGCCCCGGGGTCACAATTTCAGAAAAAATCTGACTTTCGGGAATTCACTCAAAAATGGTGCCCAACGGATGCAAATGCTCCCCTGAAAGGTTTGGCCGTCGAAACAGAAGGCTTTTTATCACAGGACAAGAAATCAGC